>NC_046164.1:83399815-83557315 GCF_011064425.1 Rattus rattus | reverse complement strand
TCTTGGCTTAAACCTTTTCTTCCCAAACAACATGCAAAGTTCTTGCCTTGGCTACCAAAAATTCCAAGGATACAAAGGAAGAGATATGTATTAGGAAAGGCATATTAAGATCAGGAATCATTCCTAAAATGGAGTCCCTTTTGATTTTTTATGAAAAGAGCCCATTTCATGTTTTACAGTACACAGTGAAATTATCCCAGGAAGATCACCTAATATATTTAAATCTTTCCTAAATGGCTGCTGGCAATAAGGATTTAAAACCTAATAAGAGAATTCCATAAAATTCTAAAAAGTCTTTAATTTCTACTCTGCTATTAAAAACAATGACTTCATGTAATCATTAGTCAAATTGATGGAACTAGATGGAGGTAACCAAATCACAAAAGATCATATATGGTCTGCACTCACTGATAAGTGGATATTAGCCCAAAAGCTTGGAATACCCAAGGTATAATTTATAGATAACGTGAAGCTCAAAGAGAAGAATGAGCAAAATGTAGATGTTTCAGTCCTTCTTAGAAGGGTGAACAAAATACTCACAGGAAGAAATGCAGAGAAAAGTATGGAACAGAGACTGAAGGAAAGGCTATCCAGAGAATGCCCCACCTGAGGGTCCATCCCATATATAGTCACCAAACACAGACACTATGCAGATGATAAAAAGTGCATACTGATAAGAGCCTAATATAGTTGTCTTATTATAAAGGCTTAATAACTAGTAGTAAAATTTTAGAAATCATTATAGGATCATTATTAAGAATGAAAACATCTATTTTTCTATATAATATAACTATAAGTTAGTACATCTTTGTTAATTTTCAGAAATGTGCCCAAAAGGATGGGCTATTACCTAGTGATATATGTATTTTTCAATAGTCTCAAAAGATTATGTATCCATTAGACTGCTTTTTTTCTGTCTAGTCTTTAAGACTTTACTTAAGATTGTTGAATCGAGTGTTCCTTTTCACTTACTGCCATATCTGTT
This sequence comes from Rattus rattus, assembly GCF_011064425.1. NCBI lineage: Eukaryota > Metazoa > Chordata > Mammalia > Rodentia > Muridae > Rattus > Rattus rattus. The sequence goes on along the minus strand of NC_046164.1, from coordinate 83,556,330 downwards.
GGAATGGTGATAAGAACTGTGGGAAGGTCTTCAAAAGTAACTTCCATGTATGGAGAGAATATATTTAATCATCACTTGCCTTGAAGATTAAAACAATAGTGAGCCTGTTTCCTTCATTTGCTGCTTCCTCATAGATGCTGCAATGTGGAAATTGAATAAAAATCATGACATCTATATCTTAGAAACATTTTTCTTATAAAAAGGCTATTGATGAAAGGTAGTTTTTAAAATAGTATTTCTTCATTTTTTCTTTTTTATGTTAAGGTTATTTCTCAGAGAGACTTGGGCTCCTTAAGACACTTTCTTTTTTTTTTTACTAAATATTCTTTCTGTTTTGAATGAAATATGGCAATGTTGAACTTCTTTTCTTGCTAGCATTGGGGATTTTTCCCACTATATTGATGCTTCTCTTTGCAGAATGTACACAGGTTATTGTTTGAACTCCATAGTCTCCCTTTGGTCCTGTGAAGATTCAATATGTCCCAGTGTAGTAGAATGTCAGGGTGTTGAAGTGGGAGTGAGTGGGTGGGAGTGGAAAAGTCTTCATAGAAGCAGGGGGAAGGGGGAATGGGAGAAGGGGAAAATCAGGGAAGGAGATAATATTTGAAATGGAAATACATAAAATATCCAATAAAAATATTTTAAAAAGAAGAATATCTAACTCACCAGAGGTTGAAAACTTTTTTGAGGACTCCGTAGTTCTAATAAATCATGATTAAATAAGTATGTCAACATTCCATTCCTTTAAATCCTCTTGACAACAATAACAATGGTCTTTAATTATTGTTAAACACCTAGAAGGTCAATTACATGTGTGATACTTATAACATTTGCATAATATTTAGATAAACTTGGGCAAAATCCAACACTTTTAAATAAATCATTATTATGTATGGGTTTTCATTCTTTGAATCTAGAACTCGTGCTACCAAGAACAGATCAAAAATTTAAGAGGCTATCATTGATTTCATCTTGAAGTTATGCTTTTAACTTTGACCTTGGATAACTTAATACATTATTAGTTAATTTATAATATCAAAGTATCAACATTTGCATGTCTTATGCAATTTATTCAGACTCCTGTGAGTTATCTAAGTGTTTCAGGTTTGTCCTTGTCTTTGCTATTTTGTGAAAAATTCAAGCTGTCTTAGTCTTAGCATAGTCTTGTTATACAGAGAATTAAATATACTTTTTTTCATTTATAGATGCTTACATACACCTAAGATTCTTTATTAATTAATTAAGTGATTAATTAATATGTTCACTTTATATCCTAATTGAAACACCCCCCTCCTTCTGGTCCTCACTCCCATAGTCTTTTCCACCTCCCCTTCTTTTCTGAGAAGGGTGAGGATCCACCTTCTTTTGCCACACAGGATTTTCAGTGGCGATATAAGAACACCAAGCCACAAATATTTGACTGAAAATTTGTTCTGAGTGTGAACAAAATATGCAGGGACAAAGATGGAGCAGAGCATGGTGGAATGGCCAACTAATGACTGATTAAACTTGAGACCCATCCCATGGACACCATTAATGATACTCTCTTATGCTTGCAGAAATAGAAAATGTTGATTTATTTGTAAACTCAGTTATGTCATATGATGTTTTGCTGAGGCAAACAAGTGAAAGATTGTTTTACTGACACAGATATAGGTGAAAGAGTATTTTACTGAAACAGACATATGTGAAAGGATGTTTTATGGAAGCTGACACATAAGAGAATGTTTTGTTTAGAACAGACACATGCTGTGGATTTTTTGTTGTTGTTGTTCTTGTTTGTGTTTTTTTTAAGAGGTCTGGTGAAAAGACAAATGTTGTTTTGCTCTAATGATTGCTTGAGCAGACACGTGATATTTGGGAAGAGTATAAATATAACCAAGCAGACAGTTGAAAAGGCTATTACACTAATTTGCCTCGTAATTATTTTCTGGTCATCATTGGGTTTCACTGATTCTGGTCATTGTTGGTCTTTACAGAGGCTGGTCTTTGCTAATGATTATCTAACACTAGTTCACCTTGTTTCTGTTTCTTTGTTTGTTTGTTTGTTGTTTGTTGTTTTTTGTTTTGCTTTTTGTTTTCTTTGTTTGCTTTTGTTTTTGTTTGTTTGGTATTTTTGTTTTTGTTTTTGCCGAGAACTGCGTCAAAGAGCCTCTGGTGACATTCTGGCAGGTGCTTGCAACTTCCTTGGATGCATGCCAATTGCCACAGCCTCATAGCTTCTTCTGGATCTGACTGTTCCCATTGATTCATGTTTGGTGATAGCAGTGAACTGCACAGCTGGTATCCTGAGACTATTGAACTGGGCTGCAGATTCCTAACAACAAAGATTAGAATCACTCCAAACAACTAGTTTTTAAAAGTTCTACATCAGAGCTAAACAAAGAATTCACAGCTGAGGAATGCCGAATGGCTGAGAAACACCTAAAGAAATGTTCAACATCTTTAGTCTAAGGGAAATGCAAATCAAAACAACCCTGAGATTTCACCTCACACCAGTGAGAATGGCTAAGATCAAAAACTCAGGTGACAGCAAATGCTGGCGAGGATGTGGAGAAAGAGGAACACTCCTCCATTGTTGGTGGCATTGCAGACTGGTACAACCATTCTGGAAATCTGTCTGGAGGTTCCTCAGAAAATTGGACATTGAACTGCCTGAGGATCCAGCTATACCTCTCTTGGGCATATACCCAAAAGATGCCCCAACATATAAAAAAGACACGTGCTCCACTATGTTCATAGCAGCCTTATTTATAACAGCCAGAAGCTGGAAAGAACCCAGATGCCCTTCAACAGAGGAATGGATACAGAAAATGTGGTACATCTACACAATGGAATATTACTCAGCTATCAAAAACAACGACTTTATGAAATTCGTAGGCAAATGGTTTGAACTGGAAAATATCATCCTGAGTGAGGTAACCTAATCACAGAAAAACACACATTGTATGCACTCATTGATAAGTGGCTATTATCCCAAATGCTTGAATTACCCTAGATTCCTAGAACAAATGAAACTCAAGACGGATGATCAAAATGTGAATGGTTTACCTTCTTTAAAAGGGGAACAAGAATACCCTTTGGGGGAAGAGAGGCAAAGATTAAAACAGACACAGAAGGAACACCCATTCAGAGCCTGCCCACATATGGTATACATATACAGCCACCCAATTAGACAAGATGGATGAAGCAAAAGAAGTGCAGGCCGACAGGAGCGGATGTAGATCTCTCCTGAGAGACACAGACCCGAATAAGCAAATACAGAGGCAAATGCCAGCACCAAACCACTGGACTGAGAACAGGACCCCAAGTTGAAGGAATCAGAGAAAGAACTGGAAAGAGCTTGAAGGGGCTGAGACCCATATGAACAATAATGCCAAGCAACCAGAGCTTCCAGGGATAAGCCACTACCCAAAGACTATACATGGACTGACCCTGGGCTCCAACCTCATAGGTAGCAATGAATATCCTAGTAAGATCACCAGTGAAAGGGGAAGCCCTGGGTCCTGCTAAGACTAAACCCCCAGTGAACTAGACTGTTGGGGGGAGGGCGGTAATGGGGGGAGGGTTGGGAGGGGAACACCAATAAGGAAGGGGGGGAGGGAAGGGGATGTTTGCCCGGAAACCGGGAAAGGGAATAACACTCGAAATGTACATAAGAAATACTCAAGTTAATAATAATAATAAAAAAAAAGTTCAACATCACCCTTATCCTATTAACAGTTTCTCCTTCCTATACAGTTTCTCCTTCCTATATTTGATCAGTGGGCTATAAGGAAAGTTGAAGCATTTAAGAACCCTTATTAAAGTGGGTCTAGAAATATATAAGCCCACAGCTTATAGACAGGTCTCTAGAATAATTATCCTTTGAGAGCTCCACCTCTGAGAGCAACAGATGCAGAGACTCATAGGCAAACATTAGGTAGAACTTGGGGAATCTTGTGGAAGAATTGGAGGAAGAATTGAGAGACCTGAAGGGGATAGGGACTCCACAAGTAGACCAAAAGTGTCAACTAACCTAGAAACTTAGAATCTCCCAGAGACTGACCCAGTAACAAAAGAGCAAGCAAGGGTAGGATCTAAGTCCCCTGTACATATGTAACAGAGGTTCAGCTTGGTCTTTGTGTGGTTCTCCCAACAACTGAAGATAGGGTTCTGTCTGAATCAGTTGCCTGCCTGTGGATCTCATTTCCCTAACTGATGGCCTTGTCTAGTCATCTAAGATTACTGGTTTGCTTTAATTTTATTTTTTTCTTTTAAATTATTTTATTATTTTGATTTCATTTATGCATATAATGTGTTTTTTTCAAGTCAATCCCCTATTTTTTCTCTATTATTTCTCCATGTGTCTGCATCACATTTTTCCTTATAATCAAATATGATCTTTAAACTCAGTGAATCATTTTAGGGCTGTATTATATACACAGATATAGGACCGTCTCTAGGAACCTTAGGTAGTCTTGCAAGAACCACATCACTGAAGAAACTTGATTTCTCTTCACCCAGAAACTAACAATAGCCAACAACACTAGGGTTATGGATTCATATGGACCTTCTTCTGCCAACTCTCAGAGTTTGGCTGATATGTTCTTTTGCAAGTCTTGTACAAATATTCCAAGTCACTTTAACTTCATGTGTGAAACAGTTTGATATTCATTAAATACTATTTTCATGTAGGCATTGACTGTTCATGACTCTTAAAAACTGTCCTCTCTTTAACAATAATCCTGGAGGTTTGCAAAGCATATCTTACAAATCTCCATTTTTTAGAGCTGAACATTCGACCTCTTCCCCCATGACACCCATCCTTATGTCCTATAGTAATTGCTTGACTTCTATGAATATTCCAATTTAGTCCTCCATACCTAAACGTTTAATAGTGGCATTAAGAGTGAATCTGGGCTAGCTAACTCATAGTAATTACTTCTGGAGTCATTCATTTATCTATTAATTTATTTATTCTTGTGAATAATAATATTCCATTGTATATATCTTCCACATTTTTATTAGTCATTTGTCAGTGTTAGTGGTACATCAAATGTTTCAATTTAACTGTGATTGCGAAGAGTTCTTTAAACATTGTTCATATCTGTTCAATTTACAAAAACTAGGAAATAAAGGCAACACAGATATCCATTATTCATTATTTATTTTCATTCTTAATACCAAAAGCCATCACTTTACATCTTATTAAGGCAGGACTTAATATAAGCCATGTAGAATAATGCACAGTTATGATTACATCTCTTTATATGGAAGCATCATGAGGCTGTACACATTCCAAAGCAAACTGAACAGAAAACAGCCACAAATTTTGTTAATCTGGTATGTAGACAATAATCTACCACGGCTGTACTTACTCTTATACTAAGGGTAAGTAATAGAAAATAGGAGCAGATGATTAACAAAATTTCACCAAATTGATGTCTATAAATTCTAGAAGAAATGAATTGAGGAATCCTCGTTAAAACTACCATACTTCAGTTATTAATTTAGAAGCCTTATGACAGCTCTCTCTGCTATGTTTCCTCATTGTGAACACAGTGTGGAGGAAGATGAGGACCACTAGACTAGCAGCCTAACTGATGTTGCCTTCCCACCACTCGTAGCCTTGGAGAATTCTTCTCATATTTGGCCTTCTTTACATTAACTTCAGTGTGGCAGACTCATAGTTCTTATAACTGTGAAGTAAATATTGAACCTGACATGTCACAAAGTGAATCAGTTTGAATGATTGTATGAGTCAGAAAATGTCTCATCACCCGTATGGACTAGGCTTTCAACATTCTGTTTAGATGTTCCCTACAACCCCTTTCCTCAAATTCATATTGTTCAGGCCAAGTTATAACATAGATATGAAGTTTGTAACATAGATATGAAGGAAATGCAGTAAGTAGTGGGATGAATTTCATTTCAAAGAGGGTTATCAGTTAAGATCCTTAGTTCAGGATAGCCACAATGTAATTTACCACACAGAACCTGTATTAAAGTCTATATTATTAGGTAACACTAATCAAAGAAAGTAAAAACATTAGAAATTTGTACAATAAGTGTGGAACAAAATAGGTCTGAAAACCCCATATTAAAGAGCAGGCATTAAATTGCAGTGGGCCAGTGTCCCTAGCCTCCTGCCCATGGATTCTGATCACATAAGTGACTATTGAAGATGACTTACTATCAGGGCAACGGCTTCAAAAGCAACTTAACACTATGGTATCGAATTCCTAGATGGGGTATTTGCTTCTTCCAGAGTTGGCTGTAAGTTACTGAAACTACTTCATGTGAGTCTAAGATGGACACATATATGAAAGTGTTAGCTCCCTTTGCCCGGTGGCCAGTGTTGGAAAACTGTAAATTCATTTTACAATCCAGTAGATGTAAAAGTAACTTTTATTCACCAAAAAGTAATCGTTATCTCGGATACTTATGGCTGAATAAATGCATCCTTAGTAGCTCTTTCTGCACTCAGTGTGGCTGTTTCAGCTTACCTGTTTTGGCCCAAACTCCTCTCAAAGATGAATGATTCAAACTGATTTCTTTTGGCTTATGACTGAATTTTTCTGATTGGCCTCAAATTAACTCTGGCAATCTGTGCTAACCTTCAGTCTTCTTGTCATTCTTTGGCTTGTTCTGTTTTCACTTACAACTTGTCCCTTTAAAACTGTTCCAATAAAACTGCCTCGTCTATCTGTTTGTCTCTGTCTCTGTCTGTCTCTCTCTGTCTCTTTCTCTCTCTCTCTCTCACTCACTTTGTGTATGTGTGTATAAGTATGTATGTGTGTGTGTTTATGTATGTGTTTAATGTTCTGCTAAGTTGCCTCTCTTTCATGTCTGTTCTTGTGAGAACTGGGCATATCTTCTCCCTGATTCATTCTGTCAGATCTTTCTTTTACTCCCCATGTTTTTCCCCCCTCAATAAGACATCACTTTCAAAAATTTCTACTTTCTTCTAAAAATAACTGTATCTTCTTTGTTGGAGATTAAATGTGTGTATGAAGGGCATGACAAATTGTATTCAGGTGAGAGCAATTAAAGACGTGTCATTTCAGCTGGTTCTAATAGAAGTATAAGGCGATTGAATGTAATCCCTCGCTAGAGCAGCCATGCTGCTAGATTAAAATCCTTCTACAAGTATATACTTCAGGTAAAGTCACTCTTAAAATCAAAAGAACCCATAATGAAGATGTGGAATTACCGCCTTAATCAGCTATAGAAAGCACATTGAAATTATCACATGGCAATAGAGACTCTTAGAACACATGATACAATTCCAAATATACATATTTCTTTGTGGCTGTTGTTGTTGGTGTTATTGCCAATGTTATTTGTTTGCTTTGCGCCTTAGAAGAGAGCACAAGGAGTAGGACAAAGTATAGTACAGACCCTGCCATGCTAACTATTCTGAATGATTCTGTTGGCTCGCCTCCCTTCCACAAAGTTTGACCTAAGGTCTACTCAACTTCAAAATGGAACTGGGTCAGGAAGAAGAAGGAGGAAGATGTGGAGGAGACAATGCCTTGCCCATGGAGAGAAGATAGAGACTTAAACTTGACACTACCTACTTCCCTCTAGGAAATTATCTATTCACCTGAGACATAGGAAAAATCACCCATGAAAGAAAGACAAGTGTTTTCTTATTCCAAAGGAAGACAGTATGCAGGAGCGTAGCAAAGAAATTTTACCTTTCTTCCTGGAAGGTATAACAACAAACCATGATGCTTAGGGGACATACAGACCAACCAATGGTTTACAACAGCAGAACCCTAGGACCTGGAACATGGACATCTCTTTAGTCCTCAAAAAACAGCTTCATTAGAGTACCACCTAAGTCATCATATTATATGATAAATCGTAGACAGCCCTCACAGGTGTGACTCATGATACTGAGAAATTAGGGTTTACCCATATTTCGGAATTTTCATTCTTTTAACTGTCATCCAGTTTAGGCTCAAGTGCATAAGCTGCAACCACTGTCCTATAAGAAATACTTCTGTTTATTTCTTTTCATTTTTTGTACCAATTGTGTATTTGTATGTGCATGTGCATGTGTATGTTGTTGTGCTATGCCATGTAGGGGCAGAAGGCAAACTTAATTTGTTAGTCATGGGCAGGCATCTTCTTTTTTTCAGAGACGAACTAGAACGTACTGATTATGATAGCTGCCCAAGAGTAGCCATGGATCTACCTGTCTTTTCTCCCCACAGATAGACTCCTAAGTGTATATCACTGTGCTTGGTTTTGGATCATGACACTACAGATTGAATTCAAGTCATGCTACTTGACTCTGCTCTCTTGGTAGCTACTTTTACTCTTTTTGAATATGTAAGAAGCTACCAAAGTTTTTATACCACTTTCTATTTTATAATCAATATTTGAGAGATAAAATTGCTCAAGATACATCCTAATACATGAAAGTTAGTCTATTTTAATCATTCTGAAAAGTGGGCCTGACTTAGAGTTTCAAAGGGATGAGACTCAGTTAGCTTGAGTTATACATTCAAACCCTGGATGCTGCCCCAGATTCTGAGTAGCTACATTTGAAGTAAAGCTTTACTATGTACATATAAGCAATCCCAAATGCCCACATGATCAAGCATCAGACATGATTCTGGGTGTTTCTTTGAATGTGTTTGCAAGTGAGATTAATGTTAAATGGATAACTGATCAAACACCTCCACTCTCTGATATGAGTCTCATTCAAATAAGATTCTAAACAGAAGAAAAGGAAGAAAGAAAAACCTGACCTTCCTTACTATAAAGAAATTCATTTCCCTCACTACCTTCAAGCTGAGTCTTGAGGTTTTTTTTTTTTTTTTTTTTTGGCTTTCACACTCAGACTGCAGCATCAGCATTTTCTGCCAGTAAAGCCAAGCAGCATTTAAAATGGAAGTAACCTGTCAGCTCTTCCCAACTCCCAAGTCTCTACCCACCTTTTTTGTAGTTCTGAAATTCATGAAGACTCAAAAATCAAATGAGTCCAATCTCTCTCTCTTCATCTCTTCCTCTGTCTCTGTTTTTATCTGTCTGTGTCTGTCTGCCCCCACTCTCTCCCCTCTGTGTGTGTGTGTCACTCTGTCATTCTCTGTCTCTGTCTCTGTCTCTGTCTCTGTCTCTCTCTCTCTCTCTCTCTCTTCCCCTCTGTGTGTTTGTGTGTTACTCTATCTCTCTCTGTCTCTCTCTCTGTCTGTCTCTCTGTCTCTGTCCCTCTCTCTGTCTCTCTCTCTGTCTCTGTCTCTCTCTCTCTTCCCCTCTGTGTGTATGTGTGTGTCATGTGTGTCACTCTGTCTCTCTCTCTCTCTCTCTCTCTCTCTCTCTCTCTTTCTCTCTCTCTCTCTTTCTCTCTCTCTGTCTCCACATTCACATGTGGTGACATGAGTATTGTATTCTTAGAGACTCTTAGGAACCTCTGTTGTGCAACCACCTGCATGTGTTAAATGGCATGGTACTTGTGCCCAGCACATGCAGATTTTTTAATATTTCATATACTGAGAAAATGTTTACTGTATTTGTTAGGGAATGGCAAGAAAAACTGTAAACTTTTTTTGTGAATATTTTTGCCTCGCAGTTTTGAACTTCTCAGTGGACAATGAATGATGAATAGTTCTATGTGTATACATATACATACGTATTACAAATGTAAATATAGATGCATGTATACATGTACATCCCCACCCACAAATACACAAACACATACACAAGATAGCACATCATTTCTCTGCTCTATTTGGAGACGTCAGGTTGATTTGACATTACTCTAGGAAATGACGCCTGTTTATAATGGACACTGACAATTTGAGCATGAGCAAGAACGATGTCGAAAGAAGAAAACATCATTTCTTTCTTTAAAAAAAAAGTAATTTTAAAGCAAAGTTAGCAGTGTCAAGTCTTGGAAATTCAAGACCTCTGAAAATCTGTGCAGTTATTCTTTTTTCCCCTTCTTGGCTTCTTGGTAAAGAAATCAAAACAACCATTCACAGAATGCATTTGTCATCCCAGCTGTATTTGAAGATTTTTTTTTAACTACAGAATGGCTTCCTCTCGTTACACAGGCTTCTTCCCAGCAATAGCTCTGGATCCTTTGAAAAGAGCACTGATTAGATATACAGCTGTGAGCAGGCTTAGCTTCACCCTTTTCCTTCTGGAGCCTCTCTTCCATTTTATTCCTACCGTCTCCTCAGCTTGGACTTCTTTGTGGTGATGCTGTCTCTGTTGTCCTACCTTTGTAGTATTGTTTTTTCACTGCTCATGTGGTATCTGCAGGTCAACTCTGAGCTCATTCACATCCGAGTCCTCTCTGCCTCTCTACACAACAATTATGCCTGACAGATTGTTCCTGTTCAGTGGATGTAATAAAAAAATGCTGCAAAAATATGATCAGGCAAATACCAGAGATACCTTGTGTACCAAATAATTCTAAGTTTGAGGAATGTATGAAAGTGAGAATGAATAAGTCTATTATTAATTAATTCAGACAAAATGGTATTACTGTTTATATGTAAAATTTAATACAAGTCAGAATGGCATAGTTACAATAATCTGAAATGCTAGTCAGAAGATATTTATGCTTTTCAAATCTACTTCCTTCATTGGAATATTGTAAGTATCAAACATGATGACACAAAACTCTGAGAATAAGTTTTAGAAAATACAGACATTATAGCAATTATTATCTGGTCATTTAAATTATATTTCATTGTGTGCAATATGTTTGATTGAATCTCTGTGAGTCTATATAGTCTGGACTATTTGGGTGATGTCAGAAGTTAAGATTTTGGAACTGAGAAACTTCTAAGTGTTCAGAGGCTTTAAAGGTTCAACAAGAGTCAAATCAAGCATTGTTTTACATCTTGTGATCCCTAATGTGAGAATGCCTTCATTAAAGGAAAGGTGAGACAGCAGGACCCTTTGGAATGAATGTGACAAGAGCAGGTCTTAATGGCCTCTGGATGAATTGCTGTGTTGTAACATTACAGTGGGAGTCTTTAAGAGAGTCTCACCTCAGTAGCTTTGCATCTGCAATGTACCAGACACATGACAGGGAGTAATGGCCCCCACAGAGCATGCAACTTCATCTTCCATGCACCTTAATTTCCATCTGGTTGATTAGGAGCAACCTAATTAATTTTAGCCATCACACATGGCTTAATACTTCCCAAGGAAATGTTTTATGATGTAGAATTCCCAGTAACTATCATCACCTCGTAGAAACCCTGATATGTCTTATAAATCTGCTACCCATGCATTGGAAATCCCTGTACATCATTAAGCTTGCATAAGAGTCTGGTTTCTTTTGTTGTTCTGTGGAATAAACAAAGATTTGATGGATCAGAAATAGTACCTCAGAAGGCAAAGATAAGCACATGATTGAAATGTTAATATGGATACCTGGGGACAGATTTTTTTTTTCAGGCATCCAGTTCTAAAGTTTGACCAACCCTGGGGTCATATAATGAGACATAAGTGGCTGTGAGATACACACTCAGATATCTTAGTACTCCATCAGGACACTGAGCAACTTAGGGGCATTATTCTAAGTGCCTTTCACTCTAGATGCAACCTGAAGTGGTATTACTTCATCCCCCCAGGGCCTATATTCAACTACTTCAGCTCCTAAAAAGATTTTAAGCATTTGTACATCAATTTAGCTACTTGCTATAAAAATAGTCCCCATCTGAAAGTTCAAAACAATTTTCATTCTATTTATACTAAAGTGAAGGCCCTCCAACATACTATAAGGTAGGTCTGGAGGTGGGGGCATCTCTGGGATGAGCTAGAAACCTGGGTCAATAGAAACTGCTGAGAATTTATGAGGGTGACCTTAGCTAAGACTCCTAGCACTGAGGTATACGGAACTTGGAAGGACCATCTTCAGTAACCACAAAAGATTTACAATGGAAGGATTGGGGCACCGAGGCAGTCACAAAATCTTCAAACCACAATTGTCCTTCTTATAAGATGTGCAAGGGTAAAGAGGGAGTAGAAATTGAAGGAAAGGCTGACCTGGTGTGAAATGCATGCTAAGAGAGACAGTCCACCCCTGACAGAGTTAATGATACTCTGCCAGACCTGCAGGCAAGAGTCCAGTATAACTTTTATCAGAGATGCTTTACCAAACAAAAAATGGAAACAGATAGAGACCAGCAGATAAACATTAGGAGGAGCTTCGGAAATCCTGTGGGGGAGAAATTGAAGAGTCAAAGAGTCCAAGGACACAATAAGACAACCTATAGAGTCAACTAACCTGGGCCAGAGCGGCTTACATAGACTGAACTGTACCTGAACTGCCAGAGAACAGACATGGGACAGACCTAGGCCCTCATTACATATGTAATGGTTGTGCATATTGCTCTTAATCACGGACTTATAAGAGCAGGAGAAGGGCTACCTCTTATTCTGAATCCTGCCTTTGGATCTCTCTCTTTCTAGTAACTGGGATGCCTTGTCTTGCCAAAATGAAAGAATACATACCTAGTCATATTTCAACTTGTTATGCCAAGCAAAATGATAGCATGGAAGGCCCCTCCTTTCCTGACATGAAAGGGAGAAATAGAAAATGAGGTGAGAGAAGAAGACAAGGAGATGAGGATGGAATGGAAGCTTGATTAGGATGTAAAGTTAATTAATTAATTAACTAATTAATTAATTTAAAAGGTGGGGCTTCATTGAAAATAACCTGCTTTAGAAGCTGACATCTGCCTTTTCTCACACTAGAAATTTCCATTACATTCTCCTAAAATCCCTAATGTGCTACCTTTTTATTTTCCACTAGATCAAGTTCAGCAAAGTAATTTTTATCTGAATAAAATGTCCTCATTGTAGATTTCTACATTCTGCAAATACTCTAAATTAAATATATGAATCTAATTATTCAAGGCTAGGACTAACATAGAAATGTGAATAGTTTTCAGTTGTCTTTTGGAATCTGAGTTATTTGACTCACTATAAACGTTCTCTCAACTTTTCCACATTGAAGCTGCTTTTTGCTTGTTTTTATCTTTTAATAAGACATTTTAGCTTTTTTTAAATTTTTATTATTTTATTGGTTTATATTACAGTTTCTGCCCCATCTCTGTTCCCTTTCCTACAGTTCCTCATCCACATTGCCTCTGAAACGGTGCGCTGTCACCAGGCCTCTCACTTCCCTGGGGCCTCAAGTCTCTCAAGAGTTAGAAGCATCTTCTCTCACAAGGCCTAACCAGACAGCCCACTACTATGATTGTGCCAGAGGCCCCAGTATGCTCCTGGTTGGTGACTCTGTCTCTGGAAGCTCCCTGGTGTCTGAGTAAGTTGAGACTGCTCATCTTCCTATGGGGTCACTCTCCCCTTCACCTTCTTCAATCCTTTCCTTAATTCAACCACATGGGTCCCCGACTTCAGTTCAATGGTTGGGGGTAAGTATCTGCTTCAGTCTCAGTCAGCTGCTGGTAAGGACTCTCAGAGGACTGCCAGACTGGGCTACCCTCTATAAGCACATCATAGTATCAGTAACAGTGTCAGGCTTTGGAACATTCCCTTGAGATGGATCCCAAGTTGGGCTAGTCATTGGACTGCCTTTCCTTCAGTCTCTTATCCATTTTCGTCACTCCAGTTCTTTTAGACAGGAAGAGTTCTGGGTCAGAAATTTTGACTCTGGGATACTAAACCTGGCCCTCTACTTGAGGCCCTGTTTACGCACTAGAGGTGGACTCTTCAAGTTCCCTCACACTAAGGTTGGGCATTTTGGCTAAGGTTACCCAATTGAGTCCTTAGAGTCTCTCATCTCCCAGATCTGAGGTACTTTCTAGAAGGAACCCCCAACCTCCCAACCCCTGATGCTGCTTATCTCCATTCAATCTCTTTGTCCTTTGGACTTCTCAACTGTCCCTACATATCATATCCTGTTCCCCCTTTTCCGTCCCCTCCCCTCTTCCACACAGGTTCCTCCTTCCCTGTGACTCCTGTGATTATTTCCTTCCTCCTAAGTAGAATTGAAACATCCTGACTCTGGTCTTTCTACTTGTTACACTTCGTACAAGCGATGTGCTGAATCTTAGATGTTCTGTACCTTTTGACTAATATCCACTAAAAACTGAGTATATACCGTGTATGTCCTTTTAGGTGTGAGTTACCTCATTCAGGATGATATTTTCTAGTTCTATCCATTTGCATTTCAAATCCCTGATTTCCTTGTTTTTAATAGCTGAATAGTATTCCATTGTGTAAGTGAACCACATTTTCTATATGCATTCTTCACTTGAGGGACATCTGGGTTGTTTCCAACTTCTGGTTCTTACAAAAGAGGCTGCTATGAACATGGTGAAGAAGGTGTCCTTAGGGTATGGTAGGGTATCTTTTGGGTATATGCCCAAGTGTGGTATAGGTGGTTCTTCAGGTAGAACAATTTCCAATTTTCTGAGGAAACACAAGATTGATCCAGAGAGATCATACCAGTTTGCAATTCTATCAGAAATGGAAAAGTGTTCCTTTTTCTTCACATTCTGGCCAGCATGTGCTGCCACTTAAGTTTTTGATCATAGCCATTCTGATTGGTATAAGACAGAATCTCAGGGTCATTTTGATTTGCATTTTCCTGATGACTAAAGACTTTGAACATTTATTTAAGTGCTTCTTGGCCATGCAAGATTCTTCTGTTCTAAATTCTCTCCTTAGATCTGTACCCCATTTTTAAAATTGGGTTCTTTGAGTTTTAGAGATTAACTTTATGAGTTCTTCATGGATTTTGTATATTAGCCCTTTATCAAATGTAGAGGTAGTAAAGTTTTTTTTTTTCCCCCAACCTGTAGGTTGCCAGTTTGTCCTATTGATGGTGTATTTTGCCTTACAGAAGCTTTACAATTTTATACGGCCCCATTTTCAATTGTTGATGTTAGAGTCTGACCTATTGATGTTCTGTTCAGGAAAACCGCCACTGTGCCAATGAGTTCTGGGACTCGTTCCCACTTTCACAGTGTACCTGGATTTTTGTTGAGGCCTTGATCAACTTGGATTTGAGCTTTGTGCACAGTGATAAATATGATTCTCTTTTTATTCTCCGATATATAGACTACCAGTTAAACCAGAACAATTTATTGAAGATGCTTTTGTTTTTCCACTACCAGTTTTTGGCAATCTTTGTCAAAGATTAAGTATCTATAGGTATGTGGGTTTACTTCAGAGTCTTCGATTCCTTTCCATTGATCAACTTGTCTGATTCTGTACAAGTACCATATGGGTTTAAATCACTATTGCTTTGTAATACAGCATGAGATCAGAGATGATGATTTCCCCCCAGAAGTTCTTTTATTGTTGACATTTGTTTTGACCATTCTGGGTGTTTTTGTTTATCCATTTGAAGTAGAGAATTGCTCTTTCCATATCTGTGAAGAGTTGTGTTCACATTTTGATGGATTGAATCTGTAGGCTGATTTTGGTAAGATTGACATTTTCACTATGTTAATCCTACCAATCCATGAGAATGGACGATCTCCCCATCTTCTGAGGTCTTCTTTGATTCTTTCTTCATGTCATACAGATCTTTCACTTGCGTGCTAAGTATTACACCAAAATATTTTATACTATTTGTTGCTATTTGTGAAGATTATTTCCCTAATTTCTTTCTTAGCCGAATTATCAATTGTATAAAGAATGGTACTGCTTCACTTGAGTTAATTTTATATCCTGCCACTTTGCTGAAGTTGTTTATCAGCTGTAGAAATTATCTGGTGGAATGTGGGTGATCATATATATATATATATATACTATTATATCATCTGCATGTCACGATACTTGGACTTTTTTCATACTAATTTGGATCCACTTGATCTCTTTCTATTGTCTAATTGCTCTGACTAGAATATTGAA
The DNA here is from genome assembly GCF_011064425.1 of Rattus rattus. Classification (NCBI taxonomy): domain Eukaryota; kingdom Metazoa; phylum Chordata; class Mammalia; order Rodentia; family Muridae; genus Rattus; species Rattus rattus. Next base: position 83,540,490 of record NC_046164.1, on the reverse strand, counting down.
TACTATATTTAATAGATAGGGAAAGTGTAGCCAACTGTGTCTTGTCCTGCATTTTAGTGGGAATGCTTTTAGTTTCTCTCTATTTAATTTGATGTTAGCTGGTGGTTTTCTACATATTTCTTTTATTAAGTTTAGGTATGTGCATTGAATTCCTGAGCATTTCAGGGCTTTTAACATGAAAGGATGTTGTATTTTGTCAAAGGCCTTTTCAGCATCTAATAGATAATTATGTGGCTTTTTTTTCCTTGAGTTTGTTTATACAATGTACTACATTGATAGATTTTTTTTGTATATTGAACCATCCTTGTATCCCTGGGATGAAGCCTACTTGACCGTGGTGCATAATGGTTTTGATGTAGTCTTAGGTTCAGTTTGCTAGAATTTTATTCAGTGCTTTTGCTTTGATATTCATCAGCAAGATTGGTCTGATCGTTTTCCTTGTTATGTCTTTGTGTGGTTTAGGGATCAGAGGAACTATGGCTTCATAGAATAATCTAGATAGTATTCCTTCTATTTTGTGGAATAGTACTGATATTAGCTCTACCTTAAAGTCCTGGTAAAATTGTGCACTAAAACCATCTGGCTCTGGGCTTTTTCTGGCTGAGATATTTTTGATGACTATTTCTCTTTTCTTAGGGCTCATGGAACTATTTAGATACCTTTTCTGGCCTTGATTTAATTTTGGTACTTTGTTGTTTTTATTTTTTTTCAACAAGAAAACATTCAATTTTAATTCCTAAATAACAATGATTTACCAAAATTGTGAACTGGTATAGTTGCAGTCATAATCCTATTTTTATGAAAGAATTTATTGTACTTTTGAAGGAAATTACTTTATGAAAAAAATTATCATAAGATTCCTACTATGAAAGGCAATAAACAATGAGTAGTAAAAATCTCCCATATCTGTCTTTCCATGTCTATATATGTTGGGAGTGATGCCCTTAAAACCCTCCATTATTGATGCTAATAGTATAGTTAGAATTAAGTATGACTGGTTCATGGAAAATCCCCAGTCAACTGCAGAAGACTAATACAAATCTGTTGGTCAGGATGAATAATGACATGATAAAGTTCTGACCTTGCTGAGAAATGTATCTGATGTCAAGATGCCCAATGTGATGACTGTAACCTTTCTGAAAAAACAAAATCCTACTGACTAATAGATATGACAAACCTGTGAACTTTCTGATGTCCTGTTAATGTCAGCCGATTGTGTGACCACAAGAACTGTGTCCTTGGCCTGTGTAAATGTTTCATACTTCCCCCCTCCCTCTGTTACCCCTGTTATGGTATAAATTCAGCCTTGGGAAAAAAAAAATTGTCACCTTGATCAGACTCTTGTCTTGACTTCCTTCTTTGTGTCTCTTGTCCCCCATTCTCTTCCAGGTACCCTCTGCACCCTCTTTCACATATATGCTGCTCAATTTAATGTCACAGAGAAACCAAAATCAGATTTCTACCAAGCCAAGACAAAGTAAGATGTGGCATGGTGGTCTTTAGGGAAATTGTGCTTCCTCAACTAAAATAAGAAAATCCAAGTATATAGAGACAGGTCGTCTTTCCTTACCAGTCTAATTTTCTTGATTTGCTCTCTGAAGATCAAGACAAAAGAGCATTGGCATCTCCGACTCCTGAATTAATCTTACTTTGCTAATGGGGCCAAGAGTAGGTGCTTGTACTCTTGTACAATTAAGAAAAAAGACTTTATAAAACAGGACCTTGGAGCTCTGGCTTGTCTGTATTTGCTGGGAAATCCACTAATGGTAGGATAGAGATTGGAGGAGGAGGTAGAGAATCCATTACAAGACCACACGAGAGCAGAACCCTACCTTAACTTTAAGGAATTGATTCTACTCAGGCAGGAACAACTGACATAATTAAGTTTCACACTTATAAAACTATCATTCATTTCAGCAACAAGACGCATTTGGTTATCTATACAATTCCATCTGTAAGTCCTAACTTTAATTTAGAGAAGAAATACACTCATAGAATTAATATTATAGGTTGGGGTTTCTTACATGATTCCCAAATCCCCCTATTATTTTGTTTGTTTAGTTTTGATAAAATTTGCAGCTATAATAACAGTACTAACACAGGCAACCCTGGTTCAGGTGTGGTCTTTAATTTTGGAATGTCCATCAATCATGTACCTGGATGTCATCGCTAAATCTGCTGCTTGCTCCAAGCTCTGGATTTGCAGAGTAGTGTTAACACCATTTAAGCTCTTCTTACATACTGGGCATGTGTCGGGCAGTTCTAACTATCACGGCATGATGCAGCTTCGGTGAAAGAAGTGGTTGCAGGATAACTGCCGACTTTCTCCTCCACTACACAGTCTTTGCATATTCTGAACCTATATTGACTTGTTCCTGAGTTACTATCACTGTTAGGAGAGATAGGATCTTCTCCTTGACAGGTGGCAGGGGACCTCTATTTTCTAGGTGTCCTAGAAACTGGATTACAATGGCATAGTCCCCAGGGTTGGAGTGCAAAGATCAGTTGTGTAATTTCTTCGATAGTTGGTGACATGTCAGGACTAGTACTTCCTCGAGACCTTTATCTTCTTGTCATAGACAACCTTGGAGGACATCTTGGTCTCCTAATGTCACTGTGAGTATGGTGACCTCTCTCATTGGCTCTATTATCTTGGTCCAGTGGATTGCTACTTAGTAATGGTCTAAAATTTTGTTAAAAAAAAACATTGTGTGATCCAGATGGTCCCAGAGCAATAGTTGGTGATTGACCTTGCCCTTACAAAAATAGTAAGCTGGAGAGATGGCTCAGTATCTGGAGAGATGGCTCAGTGGTTAAGAGCACTGACTGCTCTTCCAGAGGTCCTGAGTTCAATTCCCAGCAACCACATGGTGGCTCACAGCCATCTGTAATGGCATCTGCTTTCCTCTTCTGCTGTGTCCTAAGAGAGCAACAGTGTACTCACATAAAATAAATCTTAAAAAATAAAATAACAAAATGACAAAAATAGTAGAAGAAATGGCACCTAGCGACAGCCACAGTGGAGCCTGTGTCTGCCACCCCCCACCCACTGCTGAGGCCTCTGCCATGTTTCTCCTTTGCTAAGGATATCCGAAAAGGTGCTGGTGGTCCCTTCTCAGGCCACTACCTCCTGGGCTGCAGTTGGTGCCATTGCCTGGTACTTCGTATCTGTCTTCATCCATTTCATCTAGAGTTTTCCAGTTTTGTACAATATACATTTTTGGAGTAGGTTCTGATGATTTTTTGAATTTCCACAATTTCTTTTGTTATGTCTCCCTTTTCATTTCTGATTTTGTTAATTTGTTAATTGACTCTCTGCCTTTTAGTTACTTTTGCTAAAGGTTTATCTATTTTCTTGATTTTCTCAAAGAACCAGCTCTGGTTTTGTTCATGCTTTGTATTCTACCTGGTTGATTTCAGCTCTGCATTTGAATATTTCCTGTCAACTACTCCTCATGGGTATGTTTGTTTTCATAGCTTTCAGGTGTACTGTTAACTTGCTTGTATGACATCACTCCAATTTTTTCAGGAAGGCACTTTTCCTCTTACCATGTCTTTTATTGTGTTCCTTAAGTCTGGGGATGGTGTGTCATCATTTTCATTGAATTTAATGAGGTCTTTTATTTCTTTCTTAATTCCTCCCTGACTGAGTTATCATTGATTAGAGAGTTGTTCAGTTTCCATGTGTATGTGGGGTTTTTTTTTTGGTTTTTTTTTTTGTTTTTTTTTTTTTTTTTTTTTTTTTTTTTTTTTTTTTTTTTTTTTTTTTTTTTTTTTTTTTTGTTTTTTTTTGTTATTGAATTCTACCCTTAATCTTTGGTGATATGATAGGGTGTATAGGATTATTTCATTCTTGTATCTGACGATCCTTGTTTTATAATTGATATTATGGTCAATTTTGGGAAAGGTTCCATGAGGTGCTAAGAGGAAGGTATATTCTCTTGTTTTGGCATGAAATGTTCTGGAGAAGTCCTTTTGTTTCATAACTTCTATTAGTTTCACTGTATTTCTGTTGAGTTTCCATTTCAATGACCTGCCCCTTGGTGATAGTGTGATGTTGAAGTCTCACACTATTATTGTGTGACATTAATGTGCCTTTTGAGATTTGGTAATGTTTCCTTTATGAATTTGGGTGCACTTACATTTCTGGTATGGATATTTAGAATTGAGACTTCCTCTTGTTGGAATTTTCCTTTAATAAATAAAAAGTGTTCTTCCCCATTCCATTTTATAAATTTTGAATACAAGTCTATTTTTATTGGATATTAGAATGGAAATTCCAGCTCTTTCTTGGCATCATTTCTTTGGAAAACTTTTTTCCAGCCTTGTACTCAGAGATAGTATCTGTCTTTATCACTGAGGTGTGTTTTTTGTATGTAGCAAAATGCTGGATCATGTTTATATATACTCTTTTTTAACCTGTATCTTTTTATTGGTGAATTGAATACATTGATGTTGAGAGTTATTAACATTAAATGATTGTTTATTCCTGTTATTTTTGTTGCTGTGGGTGGTATTATGTGTATATAAATCTATTCTTTTGGGCTTGTTTTAAAATGTTTAATTTCTTGTGTTTTCTTGGGTGTTGTTACCTTCCTTATATTGGAGATGTCATTCCAGTATCCTAAGTATAGATGGATTAGTATGAAGATATTGTTTAAATTTGTTTTTTCATGGAATATCTTAGTTTCCCCATCTATGGTGATAGGGAAGAGCACTTCATAAACATCAAAGGAAAAATTCATCAAGATTTTGGACACCTAAGCCCCAAATATAAGGGCACCCACATTTGTTAAAAAAATGTTACTGAATCTCAAAGCACACATTGAACCTCAAACAAAAATAGTAGGAGATTTCAATATTCCACTCTCACAATGGACAGATCATGAAAACAGAAAGTAAAGAGACACAGTGAAACTAAAAGATGTTATAAACCAAATAGATTTAACAGATATCAAAAAACATTTCATCCTAAAACAAAAGACTATACCTACTTCTCAGCACCTCGTGGTAGCTTCTCAAAAAATACCCTATGATTGGACACAAAACAAACCTCAAGAGATACAACAACATTCAATTAACCCCAAGTACTCTGTGATCTTCCACAGGCTAAAGCTGGTGATCAATAACAACAAAACAACATAAGTCCCATATACAGCTGAAGCTGAACAACTGTCTACTCAATAACTTTGTCAAGGAATTAATAAGGAAAGAAATTAGCGAAAATGAAGGCACAACATATCCAAACTTATGAAACACAATGAAAGCACTGCTAAGAGAAGCCCAAGCCAGACCCAGGGCCTCTCTTTGTACTGCATTCACATCTAGACGTGGAACTCCCAGTTCTTTCTCTGGCACCATGTCTGCCTGCATGCCATCATGCTTTCTACCATGCCGATAATGGACTAATCCTCCAAAACTGCCAGCAAGACCAATTACATGTTTTCTTTTATGAGAGTGCTAGGGCCATGGTGTCACTTCCCAACACTAGAACACTGAATAAGAAAGAAAATATTGGGCTAAATCAAATTGCCAGCAGATATTTGTGGCCTCCATGTATCCTAGATATCACCAATATCCAAGTCAGCATTTTTTTAAAAATTTATGATACTGGTCATCAATCACTGTGTTTAAAACAAAAGAAAAAATAATCTTTCAGCAGCCGACTTTGGAGTGGTGGTATATACCCATAAACCCAGCTCTTAGGAAGTTGAAGCTTGAGGACTGAGAGTTTAAAAACATCAAAGGCTACATGATGAGTCCTTGTTGAAGATGTGGGAGGAGGAGGAGGAGGAGGTCCAGAAAAACAGAAATTGGTGGTAGATATTCTACAAAGACTATCAGTATATTTATCAATATTTTAAAACCAATCTTCAATTCAGTTATGGTAACATTTACTGATCTTACATTAACTGTGCCTGTTTTCTCTCTGCACCTCATTCCCATTTCTTTTATATTGTTGATAAATTATTTAATGATATCTAAAAGAAAAAGTTATACCCTTGTTGGAGTAGGTGTGGCCTTGTTGGAGTAGGCATGGCACTGTGCTTTTGGATTTTAGGACTCTTATCCTAGAAGCCTGAAAGTAAGTCTTCTGCTAGAATCCTTCAGATGAAGATGTAGAACTCTCAGATCCTCTTGCACCATGCCTGCCTGGATGCTGCCATTTTCCTGCCTTGATGATAGTAGACTGAATCTCTGAACTGGTAAAGTAGCCCCAATTAAATGTTGTCCCTTTAACTGTTAAGAGTTTTCTCAGTCATGGTGTCTGCAACAATTAAATCCTAACTAATACAGAAGTTGGTACCAGGAGAGGGTTATTGCTATGATAGTCCTCACCATGCTTTTGTTTGGAAGATTGTGATTTTGGGATGTTAGATTTCCAAAGCCTGGAAAAGCTTTAAATGGGAATTTATGGATTATTCTAGTAGGCTTTGTGGCAGAGAGTGAATTGAACTGTCTAGACCTGGCTCAAGAGATTTCAGAGGAGAAAAATTTCAGTTTTTGGCATAGAGACTGCTTTGAATTATTTTGGTGAAAAATGTGACTGCTTTTGCCTTGTCTGAAGAATGTACTTGATGCTAAGGTAAATAAGAGAGCCTATGAGAGGCTATGGGTGAAGCCTAGTTGGAGCAGAAGTCCCCAGTGTGTTAGAGATTCCAGTATCATGGGTTGGTCATCAAGCAGGAACAATGGAGTGTATCAACCTGAGTTTAGAGTGCAACAAAGGGCACATCTGAAGAATCAATGCCAGACCTTTTGAGAATCCCAGAAAATCATGTGTGGACGCAAGATAGTTAAACAAGAAGCAGTGCCACTGATGTTGCCTTGGAGACCCCAAGATGTTCACGATGCCAGGTCTATATGCTATCTGCTGAGGAAAGCTGCTAACAGGAAGTGGAAACGACCAAGGAAAAAGAAGTTTGTTGTTGCAGTCAAGGAAGATGAAAAAGGAGTTGGAGATTTGAAGACTGCTTTGACATCAGCTCTGGCAATGCAGAGTTTGGAGTTTATCCAGCTGGTGTACTGTCTTGTCTTGGATGCTACAGTTAAATGATTAGATGAATCTCAGAAGAGACTTTGAACTTTGGAGTTTAAACATTGTTTAGACTGCTATAGACTATGGGGAGTTAGAAATTGGACATAACGTATTTTACCTTCTGCTATGTTTAGATATGCTCCCCATAGTCTCATATTTTCACAAGTCTATGGGGATCAGGAAGTGAAATGTGATGGCTTGTATATGATCAGCCCAGGAAATAACATTATGAGGTGTATCCCTGTTGGAGTAGGTGTGATCTTGTTGGAGTAAGCATGGCTCTGTGGGTGTGGGCGTTAAGAGCCTCATCCTAGCTGCCTGGAAGTCAGCTATTCTGCTAGCAACCTTCATATGAAGATAGAGAACTCTCAGCTCTTCATGTACCATGCCTTCCTGGATTCTGCCATGTTGCTGCCTTGATGATAATTGACAGAGCTTCTGAACCTATAGGCTAGCCACTATTAAATGTTTCCCCTTAAAGAGTTGCCTTGGTCACAGTGTCTGTTCACATCAGTAAAACCCAACTAAGGCAGTGAACTGCTCCCTATTGTATGCTAGAGATTTGGACTATTTACCTAATGCAAATAAACAAAGCTGTTTTGAATTCATGAATACAGTAGCCAATGTCATGTCTAGAAGAGAGCATTGCACAACATTCTTTCCCATCCTCTCATCCTCTGGTTCTTACATTCTTTAAGTAATATCTTTAGAATTTGTGGGTGTATAGGGTGTAGGGCATAAGATCCAGAGATGAATAACTGGAATGTGCTGAGAATAGAGGTGAAATACTCAGTCAAATTTTTTGTATCCAAATTATAAATATTGCCTGAGTTTAGAAACCACAGAAGGCTACATTCTGCCTCCAGACATTTGTATTGGTGCTTCAAACTAAATACCAGAGTAAGTACAGGAACAGTTGAGGAGTTTTGTTTGTTTGTTTTGGGGTTTTTTTTGGTTGTTTTTGATTGCTTGTTTATTTGTTTTATTTGTCAACTTGCTCTTTTACAAAAATCTATCATAGGCACAAATAACTGTAATTTCATTCTTATTCTTAAATGAGTTTTCAAGTATGTTTAAAAAGAAGGATATTAATTAAGGAATTTCAAGTTTGTCTACAATATATCTTAAAAAGTAGCTGGTTTTCTGTTAACACCAGATGGTGATTTCTTCACTTCTGATGTCAGAAACACCAAATCATTAAGATTTAACATAGATTTACCACAGCTTTTTGGAGACGATGTAGCATTACCATACATTTTTAAATATAATTAATATCATCTTAAAGTATACTAACATTTGCTGAAATTTATTTTCAATAATGGGAGACAAATGATCAACAGATAAATATCTTTAGGAAATGAATCAGGTAAATGAATATTTTAAGAAATTCAACTGCTAATAATTAGAAATAATAACAAATGCATATGGTAACATTTTGAAACAAATAGCGTATAAAACTTTTAGATTGTCATATATATGTATATGTATATATATATATATCGCTTAATAAAAATTTCAAATATCTTTTATTATACTTACCAATTTTATGAAATATAATAGAATATTATTAAAATTGAAACAAAATGAAATTCTTTAAAACATCTACTGTTTCACATTATCATAACTATTTTATCTTGATGGGTAGAAAAATTTCAACAGCTATAATTTAATGGCATTGCTCTCCCCTTTTTCTTGCAAGTGAAGGAGAACATCAGGGGAATACTTTATTTAATGAAAGATCCATAGAATTATATTATTCTGGTTTATTTTGTTTTGCTATGCTAACACTGAGTAAAGCAAATTCTGAAAGAAAAATTTTTTTTTGTTGTAGTTTTTTTTTTTTTTTAACTTATACTTTCCAGGTCTTAGTCTATCATTGAAGAAAGTAAGGGCAGGAGTTCAAGCAGAAACTGATGCAAAATTCTTGTTTCCTTTGCCATATGCTCTGCCGGCTTCTTTATATAGCACAGGCCTCTCTACCTAGATGTGTTACTACGTACAGTAGGGCTGGTCCCTACTGTATCAATTAGAACGTGACAAAATCTCCCTACAGACATGCCAACATATCTGGTCGAGACAATTCATAGCATTAGTTACTTCCATGGTTGCTCTAGTTTGTGTCAAGATGACAAGAAAAAATACCCAATATAGATATGAAATTTACTTTCCCCCTGTATTTCCAAACAATAATGTGGCAGAAATTTTTGTAAAATATGCAATCTGAAGAATGTTTATTTTTCCAAAAATGTAGGAAATCAATCATCTTCTTATAGAAAAACCGTTTTCATATAAGAAAATCATAGTAGCTGCCAAAATCTTGTCCTGGTGTGAAGTTTGTTGCTGTGATAAAATGCTAACCAGACAAACATTCAGGGGAAGAAGTTTATTTTCTTTTACAAACTACAGTTCACCATTAGATGAGAACCAAAACAATAGCTAAATATAGGAACCTGGAGATAGAAATTGGACCAGCAACCATGGAGACCATGGAGAATTTACAGGCTTTCTGTGGATTTCTCAGTAAACCCCCCTTTTTTTACAGGATATGTTTATTATAAAAGAAAAAACTCTATAGCCTCTTTAAAGAGGAAAGGCATATTCTACTGCGAAAGAAGACACTAGTATACAAAATGGTAAGTGTTTTAAATATAGGCCTGTCCAGGAGCCAAGTGCAAGGAGACATTGAAACAAATAGGCAAACTTTCTGAAAAGTTAGAAACTGTACAAATTTGACAAAACTCTAAATTTGTTTTCCTTTGGTATATACATACATACATATATATATATATATATATATACATATATATATATATATATATATATATATATATATATATATATGGCAAATGGCCTGCTTTAATGGCATGTGATTCCCACCAAATCTAATGCCAGTAACATCCACCCACCTCCATCACTAACAATGCTCAAGTTCTCAAGTTGACCACCCAATTCATACTTCTAACTTGTGTGTGGATAAGTAACCATCTTCTAGACCTTAACATCGGGACAGGTGGTGGCAAGTAGTGCCATGCCACCAGCTACATCTCCAACATCTGATCCTGAAGAGTATACAGGGAAACCCTAAGCAGTAATGAAGTGACTGAGACCCAGATAACCATCTTTTCTTTTACTGCAACCAAACTCCTACCTCAAGAAAGCCTCACTTCAAACCAATCTCTCCATTCAAACTTGGTACCCAGTGAATAGGATAATAGGGTAGTTTTCTCAATTAGAAAGAACATATATTTGACTTCTGTTTTATGACCAATAAAAGCATGAGTAACAGAAAGACCTTTATATTCCATCCTTTGAATTACAATGTAGACAACTGGGATAAGAAAGAGTCAAAGTGGGATGAAGCTAAGAAACTAGGAAAGGTTCAAGATAACTGGAATTCTGGGCTACTTAGTTGAGTATCGGAAGGGCTAGTTGCTAGTCTCATTGAGAAGGTCACAATTGGCCAAAGGCTAATGGTCTTCAAAGTAATCTTTTTCTGGCTAACAGTTGAGAGAAGGCAGATGTTGGCATTTCAGTTGGCAACACCAGCAGAAAAGTAATTTATATTGGAGGTTTTGTTGAACCCAGTTAGACAACAGGCATTGTCTAACCACACCCTAGATACCTGATGTGCAGATATATGTGCATTTAATTCCTTTGTCCATGCCCTCCTCAAGGTACCTCAGACCAATCTCCTCCTTCTGTCCTTAGTGCTAAAATTGATATATCAGCCTGCACTATTGCCATTCTCAAGAATCAGTCTTTGGTCAAAAGTCACTGTCACTAGAGTCTTTGCACACATGATGCAAGATGAAATCAACAATCTAGAGATGATTTTTTATGCACATCCCTTCACAGGATTCTATTTGTAATTCCTACTGGGCAAGCATGAGCCCAGCATTTGTTCCTGCAGTCTTGACTCTGGCATACAAGTAGGATTGGTAGTAAGCTTCAATGATAACTCTGCCATAGTCTTTTGCCTTCTCCAACACCATAGCAATATGGACTTTGGGACCCAGGAAAGTCATCAGAAGGCCAACCAAAAGCATGCTCCTTTATTCCTATGAAAGTATATTCCTGTTACATTTTAAGCCAGGGGTGCTTGTTGTTTATAATGTCCATTATCCATTCACTGGTAGGCCTTGAATTGCTTTCTGCAGGCTTCCAGTTAAACTTGAACACTACACGGAACACCAACTTGTTGGATTTTTTTGTAGAAGTGATCTCGAAACTTGGTAACATGTAGGTGTTGGAGCCTTCAAAGTGAAAGTTACTAGAAGCTTCAAAGTTCCACTCAGGTTACTCTTCTACACACTTGGGCTCAGGCTAAGGTACAGGCCTTGCAGCATAGTCCTTCTCCAGCACCATCGACCTAGATATACATGGCTTGGATTTCTCACTCTGAGCCATTACATATACATTTGCTTGATGCACTTGTTCAAGTGGGAACTTTCTGAGGTGGCCATGATGGAAAGGGTTCTGAGAGGTGATCGGCCAGCCACCTATCTCATTCATAAGCACATGCCCAAAGGTTTCACATCCTATTTCACAAAAGCTTGTACATCCATGTTCATTGTTACTCCCTCTTTACAACAGCTAACCTAATGTTCTTCAAATTATAGATTGGTAATGAAAATGTGGCATATTATTAAATATTATTCCACTGTAAAGAAAAATGAAATAATGAATTTATTTAAATAGACCTTTTTAAAAAGTCACATTGAATAATCGAAAGCAGGTTCTCTCACTGGAGATTTCTAGCTCCAGGTCTTCAGATATGATTATAAAACCAGAAGTAACCTCTAAAACTAGGAAAGTAAAATTGTACCATTATTGGGGGAACTGGAGCAATAGATAGGATAGAATGGTACAATGATATGATAAAGGCAATAGAAAAAAAGAAGAGCTCTAATTAGGATGGAGTGAAAATAACAGTAAAGATATCTTAAACGTCACAGGAATCATACTATTACCTATCAATCTAAAATTGCCTATTAAGACTTTATAAAATATACATATAAAATATAAATGAGATTTTCACATGTGGGTTGCCAATGCTTCATCCAAGACCTGTAGAAAGTCTACTAAGGATCCCAATACTGGGCTTGGAAAGTCTTCTTTTTATTGGTTGGTGAGGGTTGTGTAACAGATACTGAAAACTTTACAGACCATTATTGTTCTTGTCTGTACTCATCCCATAGCTGAAGAGTAAGTCCCCATTGCTTAAGAAAATTTGCATTTTCAAGAGGAGGCTCAGAGTGTTTCATACAATCTGACATAATAGCCTCATCACTTAGAACCTGAAGATGCCACAAAAATTTTCAAGGTTGGGAATTAACCAGTAGTCCTACCCAGCTACAATTCCTATGAACCACAAAAATGAGGACCTTGACAGGGTAACCCTAAGGTTGCGGTACAGTATACATATCTTGGTGATATCCAACAGGTCTCTAATGTGGAAATTTCTGATTTCTTTGGAGACTCAGTTATGTTTTGTGATGTTTTTCTGGAAGATGTCCTGCATGAGGATGTTATGCTAAAGCAGAGACTTGAGATGCAATGTGATGTTTGGAAAGAGTATAAATAGAGCCCAGCAGAGAGTGAATGAGGCTCTTGCATTAGGTTGCCTTGCAACCCTTCACCGATCTTCTCTGATTATGCTTTTGCATTGCTTTACCATGTAGTGTTCTGCTGATCTCTGCTGATGATGCTCGGGCATTGTTCAACCTTACTGCACTTCATTGCTGTTCACTGATATTTCCTTGTTTGTGACTCTGTAAAGGAAGAACATGACAAACAACTTCTCATGTAACTCTGGCTGCTTCTTGGCACTTCAGATGACTCATGCCGTATTTTGTTAAACTTCTCAGTTTCTTCTGTTTGGTGGCAATGCTACTGATGCATGCTTGTTGTTTGCTGGTTGGAATGGACATCTGCTACTGCTCTGTGTTTGATATTATGGACTGGGATGCTAATATCCCTAAAATGAAGATTGGAATTACCCCCAAAAGAAGCTCACTTCTTCCTTCTCCTATTGATCACATTTCTTCTCTATATTTGATAAGTGGGCTACAAGGGGAGGGTGAAGCATTTATGAACACTTACAAAAGTAGATGTTGAAAAATCTAAGCCTATGGTGGTGCTCAATGTGGCTTATGTATAATGAGTAATTCTTCTTGGAAAGTGGTAGAGAGGAAAGCATATTATGATGGCTTCAAAATGTATTTGAGGAGGTTAGCAAAATAGCAGCAGTTGATGTTGGGTAGACTGCTGTCTTGCTCACAGAGGAAGTTTATAGTTTCGCTTCATAGTCTTCATGCATATGATTTTGAAAAAGATTAAATATGAAATGCAAAATTTAGAAAGGTCATTGAATTATCTTGGGTTAAAGAAGATTTCTAGTTGTCTATGCATCTCAGGAGTTTATAAATACAGGTTGAATTCCTTAGAAATCAAAAATGATGAATGGGACAACAACAGAGTTCAGCCTAAATGTCTGAGACTGGGAATTATAGCACAATGAAGTAAAGGAAGACAATATATCAGCATCGGAGATCTTTCCATCTTCCAAGATTTTCTTTGATTTATTTCTTCAGAGACTTGAAGTTCTTGTCATACAGGTCTTTCACTTGCTTGGTTACAGTCACACCAAGGCATTTTATATTATTTGTGACTATGGTCAAGGGTGTCATTTCCCTAATTTAATTCTCAATCCGTTTTTCCTTTGAGTAGAGGAAGGCTACTGATTTGTTTGAGTTAATTTTTTATCTAGCCAATTTGGTGAAGCTGTTTATCAGTTTTAGGAGTTGTCTGGTGGAATTTTGGGGGTAAGTATCATACCATCTGCAAATAATGATATTTTGACTTTTTCCTTTTCAACTTGTATCCCTTTGAACTTCTTTTGTTGTCTAATTGCTCTGGCTAAGACTTCAAGTACTATATTGAATAGATAGGGAGAGAATGAGCAGCCTTGTCTAGTCCCTGACTTTAATAGGATTGTTTCAAGGCCCTCTTGCCAAAAGCAATCTACAGACTCAATTCAATCCCCATCAAAATTCCAACTGAATTCTTTCTAGAGTTAGAAAGAGCAAATTACAAATTCGTTTGGAATAACAAAAACTCAGGACCATGAAAACTATTCTAAACAATAAAAGAACTTCTGTGGTATTCAACATCCCTGACCTCAAACTGCACTACAGAGAAATAGTGGTAAAAATTGGATGGTATTATTACAGAGAACAAAGCAATTGAATTAAAAACCCAAAAATGAATTCACATGCTCACTTGATTTTTGACAAAGAGTTATAACCATCCAGTGGAAAAAAGACAGCATTCCAACAAATGGTGTTTGTTCCGCTGGTGGTCAGCATGTACAAGTATGGAAATTAATCCATTCTTATCATCTTGTACAAAGCTTAAATCCACATAAAACCATATACACTGACACTAATAAAAGAGAAAGTAAAGAAGAGCCTTGAACACATGGGCACAGGAGATTTCCTGAAGAGAACACTAATGGCTTCTGCTCTAAGATTAAGGATCAACAAATGGGACCTCTTAAAATTGCAAAGCTTCTGTAAGGTTAAGGACACTGACAATAAGACAAAACAATAATCAAGAGATTGGCAAACTCTCCTTACCAATCCTACATCCTATAGAGGGCTAATATCCAATATATACAAAGAACTCAAGAAGTTAGACTCCAGAGAACAAAATAGCCCTACTAAAAGTGGGGTATAGAACTAAACAAAGAATTCTCAGCTGAGGAATATTAAATGGCCAAAAAGCACCTAAAGAACTGTTCAACATCCTTAGTCATCAGAGAAATGTAAATCAAAATGACCCTGAGATTTCACCTCAGACCATTCAAGATGGCTAAGATCAAACACTCAGGTGACAGAAGATTTCAGTACAAAAAAAAAATACAAAGAGAAGATTCCAGTAGTTATTTTGGTTATAAAATCATTCAAAAATAAATTCAACCACAAAAGGTAGAGATCCGTAGGGGTCAATTTTGAACAACTAAAAGTTTTTTCAAAAATTAATGGGAGATATTAATAGACTGAGGACTGTATTTGCATTAAGTCTATATGTGATAAGTAATTTGTTTTAAACATTACCTAGAGATCCAAATTTAAGCAGTCCAAGATGTCTAACAGCAGAAACAGAAAGAGTTATCTCTTGTAGGACAAAGACTCAAGATGCATATGTGGATCATATTGTTTCTAAATTTGATTTTATTTTGGATATTTGCCTTCAATTCATTCTAGGAGTAATTATAAAAAGGGAAGATAATACTATGGAATGGGTTTTCTTATCTCATAAACAAAATAACAAATTAAAGACATATACAGGAAAGATTTCTGATAATTATAAAAGAGTATAAGAGTATATTAATTTTCAGCAACAAATCTAGCCAAAACTGTAATACCTCTTAAAAAGGATGAGATTATGAAATTATGGATGATCAATTAAGATTGGCAAAGAGCTTGTAGTAATTACTTGGGAGAAATGAATAACAACACATAGACTGGACAAACAACACAGAGACTAGACCACAGAGACACTGTTAGACAACAAATGTTACACCTAGCTATTTTTTTCTAAAGAGCCATTTTTTTTCTTGGCCCCAAACAGGAATTATTCTCCCAATTCAGCAGGAAGCACCTGGTCCCTTTATGCTGGGGTGGCTGGTTTCGGTTGTTATCATCTAGGGTTGTAGGTTGTTATAGGTTATGATAACAAAATGAAGAGCATTAATGTGTATTGATAGAAATTTAAGGATTTTTTCTTTAATTATTTTATATTGCAAGAAATTTAAGGTTGTTTGACCATACTGTACATAAGCTATTTCTTTAATATAAAATGTAAAGTTCTAGTTTTTTTTGGTTGTTGTTGTGTATTGGTTAAGAAATTAATGAGATATCAAAAAATTGTATGAATAACTCTAAAGCCACACTGCTTACGTTCATACAAATTCTAAAGGACAGTAGTTACTGTGACACATAAAGAAATCAACATAGTTTTGCCAGAGTTCATATTATACATAACAATATATTTGTTTCCTGTATAAATAACCTTAAATGATAACTCCATATTTAAACAAATGTGAATTAGTCAGTAATAATTAACTTGGATATAATTAGGTTTGAAGCAATAAAATCATCTGAGTTCTGTAAATTAAATAGAAGTGATCATATTATGTGAGGCTCTGTAGTAATTAGGTTTATTTGAGTCTTTGTTTTATTTTTTAAAGTACACAATAATCATATAGACTAGAAGAAAAACAAGTCTTTTATTTATTGAAAGGATAAAATTAAACTGTCAAGATGAATACATCTAAAATTTTAAATATTTTCCTGTCCTATAAAATTTAATGTGTTATTATCATTTTTGCTAACAAATGTTCTTGCCAAACACTCATTTTAATTTCTAAGTTTCATGTGATGCTGTAAATGTATTTGTTAAAAAGGAATCAGTACTGTGGCCAGTAGGCCATGCCCATGCTTGTAAAACAAACAGCACTATGTACATTTCATTGAACAACATTATTTTAATGTGATATATATTGAAACAATGTTAGACTTCTTAATATCAGTGTGGCTCTATATTTAATATTTTTATTTTTAATATATTTATTAGACTTTTTATTTACATTTAAATAGTTTCCCAGTTTTCTACCCATAAACACCCTATCACATCCTACCTCCATGTACTTCTATGAGAGTGTTAACCCACCCATCCTCCTACCCCCTCTTCCTGCCTCCCCACCCTGACATTATGCTACACTGAAGAGGTTGAGCCTTGGCAGGACCAAGGACTTTTTGGAGTTCAATTCGGGAAATTTTCCGTTGTGATCTGATAGGATGCATGGGATTATTCCAGTCTTCTTGTATCTGTTGAGGCCTGTATTATGACTGAGTATATAGCCAATTTTGGAGAAGGTGCTTCTCAGCACCCTGAGGTGCTGAGAAGAAGGCATACTCTTTTCTTTTAGGATGAAATACTGTATGGGTATCTGTTAAATCCATTTGGTTCATAACTTCTGTTCGTTTCTCTATGTCTCTGTTTAATTTCGGCTTCCAAGATCTGTGCTTTGCTCAGAGTGGGGTCTTGAAGTCTCCCACTACTATTGTGTGAGGTGCAATGTGTGCTTTGTGCTTTAGGAAGGTTTCTTTTATGAATGTAGGTGCCCTTGCCTTTGGAAAATAGATATTCAGTTTTGAGAGTTCATCTTGGTGGTCTTTTCTTTCGATGAATACGAAGTACCTTCCTTTTTTTTTTTTTTTTTGATAACTGTTGTTGAAAGTCAATTATATTTGATATTAGAATGGCTACTCCAGTTTGTTTCTTGTGACCATTTACTTGGAAAATTGTTTTCCAGCCTTTTACTGTGAGGTAGTTTCTGTCTTTGTCACTGCTGTGTGTTTCCTGTATGCAGCAAAATGCTGGATCCTCTATATGTATCCTGTATGTTAGTCTATGTCTTTTTACTGGGGAATAGAGTCTATTGATGTTAAGAGATATTAAGGAATAGTGATTTTTGTTTCCTTTTATTTTTGTTGTTAGAGGTAGAATTATGTTTGTGTGGCTCTCTTATTTTTGGTTTGTTGCAAGAAGATTACTTTCTCGTTTTTTCTAATGTGTTGTTTTCCTCCATTCGTTGGAGTTTTCCATACATTATTCTTTGTGAGGCTGTGTTTGTGGAAAGATATTGTATAAATTTAGTTTTTTCATAGAATATCTTGGTTTCTCCATCAACGTTAATTGAGAGTTTTGCTGGATATATTAGCCTGGGCTGGCATTTTTTTTCCTTAGGTTCTGTATGACATCTGCCCAGGATATTCTGGCTTTTATAGTCTCTGGTGAGAAGCCTGGTGAAATTCTGATAGGTCTGCCTTTAGATGTTACTTGACCTTTTTCCCTTACTGTTTTAGTATTCTTCCTTGTTTTGTTCATTTGGTGTTTTGACTTTAATGGGACAGGAGGAATTTCTTTTCTGTTCCAATGTATTTGGAGTTTTGTAGTCTTCTTGTGTGTTCATAGGCATCTCTTATTTTAGACTATTTTATGACTTTATTCATAAAAATTATGAAAGAAATTTTGTTGTAGATATTTACTGGCCCTTTAAGTTGGGAATCTTTGCTCTCTTCTATACCTATTATCCTTAAGTTTGATCTTCTCATTGTGACCTGGATTTCCTGGATATTTTGGGTTAGCTGCTTTTTGAGTTTTATATTTTCTCTGATGGTTGTGTCCATGATTATGGTATCTTCTGCCCCTGAGATTCTCTCTTCTATCTCCTGCATTTTGTTTGTGATGCTTGTTTCTATGAGTCCTGATCTCTTCCCTAGGTTTTCTATCTCCAGGGTTGTCTCCCTTTGTGATTTCTTGATTGTTTCTATTTCCATTTTTAGATCCTGGATGGTTTTGTTCAATTCCTGCACCTGTTTGGTTGTGTTTTCCTGTAATTTTTTAAGGGATTTTTGTGTTTCCTCTTTAAGGTTTTCTACTTGTTTACTTGTGTTGTCCTGTATTTCTCTAAAATTCTTAAAATTCTCTATCATCATAATGATATGTGATTTTAAATCCAAATCTTGCTTTTCTGCTGTGTTGGGACATCCAGTATTTTCTTTGTGGGGGAACTGAGATCTCATGATACCAAGTAGCCTTGGTTTCTGTTGCTTAGGTTCCTGTGCGTGCCTCTTGCCATTTGGTTCTCTTTGGTGTTAGCTGGTCTTACTGTCTGAGTCAGTGGCTTTACCCTCCTCTAAGCATGTATGTCTGCACTCCTGGACATTGTCTTTTTCCCAGTGATATCCCAAAGATAACAGTGCCACAGGGTCAGCTCTGAGTGCAGGCAGGAACTGAACTCATCCTGTCCCAGTCTGCTCCTAGTTTCCCATGTCCAGAAAGATCAAGGCAGGTCCTTTTTGGGTCAGGAATATTAGCAGAAGTGGAAGTCTCCCCTCTGTTCTCAGGATTGTCCGCACTTCTGAGAGTCCTGCTGTCTTCCCACAGGATTTGGGTACAGAGAGCTGTGTGACCGAGCCAGCTCTAGGTGCAGGTGAAAACCAGAAGGATCCTGTCTCAGACTGTTCCTGGGTTCCTGTGCTCTGAGTATTCCAGGTGGGTCCATTGGAGCAGAAGTGGTGATCTTAACTTGATCTCAGGTGTGTCAGGGCTCTTGGAAACTGGCTTTTAGCTCATTGCACAAGCAAAAACCAGAAGGATTCTGTCCCTGATTGCTCCTATGATCCTGTATCCTGAGGTCATGTTCTTTGGAGCAGAAGTGCTGGTGTCTTCTGTGCTCTCAGGATTGTCTACACTTCTGAGAATCCAGCTCTCTTCCCACAGGATCTGGGTATTGAGAAGTGTGTCACAGGTTCAACTTGGGCACAGGACTATTTAATATTATTTAATGTTCTAAATACGCATATATTCTTGGATTAACTCTACCTCCAGATTAATTCTGCTCTAATTCATACCATTTCACTGTCTTGCATTTTTCTTCCCAACTTTATAGTCCCTCTCTTCATTTCTGTAAAAACTCATTGACTGAGTCTGTCAGTACTGCCTACATATATAGAGTTATGTGACCATTTACTGGACTATGAGTAGCCTCCCTGGGCCATCATACCTGAACAAAAATGACTCTTTGCCTCCAACAGCCATCAATTGCCAATAGCTCCCTGGATAGCAGTAAAACATAGGGAGCCATCCCACACTGATGCTGATATTTTTTGTTAGTCTGACGCTATATACTTCTTCTGCATTCATTCCCAGGAACTATGAGTTCACTGAAGAAGCTGTGCTGTCATGCTTGCCAACACTGTTGTGCTAAAGACCTCCTTTTTTTGTTCTTACAATCATTCACTCCCTCTTCAAAATAGTTACTGAGCCTTGGGATAGGAAAATGAAGTGATATCCCAGTTAGATTTGAGTACTTCCTAATCTCTTATTCTTCACATATTAACTGGATTTTCATTTTGATATTAGTACAACAAAGTCAAGCTTCTCAGATGGAGCTTGCAAAAGAAAAGTAAGAGACAATCTAGGGATAGAGGAGAAATGTCTCAACATAGTAAAAGAATTATACAACAAGCCTGGAACCAACATCATGCTAAATGGAAAAAAACTTGAACCAATTATACCAAATCTAGAAAAACAACAACAACAACAAAAAGAAACAAAACAAAGATTATCTTTCTATCCATTTCGATTCAGTGTAGTACCTGATATCTTAGTGAAAATAGTAACAAAAAAGGGACAGAAATAGGAAAATAAGAACTCTAGGTAACCTCATTTTCAGTAAAATAATTCTACAACTGAAAATACTGTCAGGTTTAGTTGCCTTGCCCTCTTGAACTAAATTTCCAATAAATTTCATTTATAGTTTTTGTTTGTATTTTGTTTTTTAGGAAAAAATTCTTTAGACATTTTCCTTTCACAAGTTGCAACCTTGACTGGGTGTGGTCTTGCCCTGAAGCATTGCTGCTTTTATTCCAATGGGGTTGAGCATCTCCTTGAACTCCTTATTTGTTTTCAGCCAAGCCTTGACTATAACATTAAATTCCCTATTGTTCTTTTTTCTTCAGATTTTATGTTTTGAATTTCTTTCTGCCCTACTTTCTCTTTTTCACTGTAGACCTGCATAAGAGTGATTACAAATAACTGCATAACAGGGTCAACATCAAGCTTTCTTAATATCTTAACCATCAAATATTTGCTTTATTACTTATTAATGGAACCTTGAACATGGTCTTACGACAAGGGCAGAAAGCATTCACATATGTTCCTAAATATCACATAAATCGTCTTTAGTTCAGCTACTAATATTCTTTCCTTCTTAAACTTCTGGTGGCAAGCTTTCACAAATTACATAATCTGCTTTAATGTCTTCCAAGACCCTACTGGAATCGCTCATTAAATCTGTGTATAGGATGCAAATGTATGACCTCAGTAAACAGAAACATACAGATAACAGCAGCAGTCTCTTAACACTTCAAACTCACCCCAGTGACACCTTCTCCAACAAGGCGACATCTCTAACCATCAACTGCATATCAAGTATTCAATAATATGATACTATGATCTTTATGTTCATTCAAACAATCCTTAGTAAAAGAAAGTCTTCTAAATCAAAAGTGTTCAGAGATATGTGAATTCACAGAGATTGAGACAATATGCATAGAAATTGCACAAATTCATACCATGTGGGGTCCTAGAGTCACATGCCCCCAACTATATCCCAGAAACCATCTCTAATTGGTAACTACTTTAAGTGAAGATTTGGTTTTCTTCAAGGAAATCTCACTGAGGAAATGGATGACTCCTAAGGATGCATTGCATGTTCACCTAGATAGTCTACCAAACACAAACAGAAGAGCATCTTTGAAAAATTGTTGTTTCATAATGTCATGTTAGTGCTCACTCACTTCTATTTTATACTATCGTACTTTTAATTTTGTTTTCCTTGTAGTTTTACTCTTCAGATTGATTTTAAATATATTATATATTTTTTTCCTGTTGTGGGTCTGTATGGTTTTCCTGAATGTGGGAACAAGTGGGAATCTGTATCTATGTGTATTTCTTGTGTTTATTCTTGTATTCTTTTTTTCTAATTGTTTTTTATGATTCTAATATGTTGATTTTCTTTCATCTTATTACGTTTTAATTTATTATCCTT
Organism: Rattus rattus; assembly: GCF_011064425.1. Classification (NCBI taxonomy): domain Eukaryota; kingdom Metazoa; phylum Chordata; class Mammalia; order Rodentia; family Muridae; genus Rattus; species Rattus rattus. The sequence goes on along the minus strand of NC_046164.1, from coordinate 83,518,765 downwards.
TATAATTTTATTTGTATTCTAACAAGAGAAAAAATGAATCTTTATGGGAGCTGATGCAGAGTACATAATGGAAACCATAAATAGGATATATTATGTGCAAAAATATCTATTTAAATTAAGAAAATGTGTTTTGTCATGTTTAAACTTTATATTTTCACAAATTTTGATGGGAATTTTATATAATAAGAACAAGACTAAATATGAAAATATTTCCATCTCAAAGAAATGCAAAACATGTTTATTCTCCAGCATGGTCCAAGAGAAACTAAAATAAAACTTGAGAACAGATAGAGAATTTTGAAAGTATTAATGACAGTAAAAATTAAAGATATACACAGATACAGTAAAAAAAGCTGTGAAAGTTACACGCATAAGAAATCATCTTGCCCTCTTTAATCATTATAAAGAATGAAAAGGAAATAATTGAGATTAAGAATATAATGTCGAATGTGAATGAGACATAGGAAGGAGAATAATCTAACAATTCAGACATTATCTATCTCTCAACCCAGCCCAACATACGATTCTAAAGGAAAACTACAATAGAAAGAGTGTATCTTCATCAGAGGGGAAAAAAGATATTGATAATATCACAATAAAGCCTATATGAGAGAATTACAGAGATACTCAGTCCCACAGCTCTCTGTACCCAGATCTCCTGGGGAAGACAGCTGTACTCTAAGAACTGTGACAATTCTGAGAGCACAGCAAAGACTACCAGTTCTACTCATATTCCAGACCCGAGAGAAATCCTCATGGAGCCCTCTGGGCACAGGAACCTAGGGGCAGTCAGGGACAGGATCCTTCAAGTCTCCACCTGGGCCCTGAGCAGAAAGCAACTATGCAGGAGTATTGACACACCTGAGAGCAGAGGTAATACCACCATTTCTCTTCAGAGGGACCTACCTGGAGCCCTCAGAACATAGATACCTAAGAGGACTCTGGGACAAGATCTATCTGGTTTCTGCCTGTACATAGAACCAGCCCAGTCCAACAGTTCTCTGTACACAGATCCCCTAGGGAAAGAGCAGGACTCTCAGAAGTGCTGATAATCCTGAGAGCATAGGGGAGACCACCATTTCTGCTCACATTTCTGACTCAAGAGGAACCTACCTGAATCCCTCTGGTCTTAGGAACTTAGGTGCAGACTGGGACAGGATGCTTCTAGTTTCGGCCTGTGCCCAGAGCTGACCCTGTGAATCAGTTCTCTGTACCTAGATCCCACTGGGAAAAAGTAGGTCTCCAGGAGTGTTGACACACACTCATACAGGAGGGTCAAGCCACTGACAGAGACAGCAAGAATGAATATCATTGCAAAAATAATTAATTAAATTCTTGCAAACAGAATCCAAAACACATCAAAATGATCATTCATCATGATCGAGTAGGCTTTATTCCAGTGATGCAGGAATGATTCAATATAAGGAAATGCATCAACATAATTCACTATAGTAAAACAAACTCAAAGGAGAAAAACACATGATCATCTCATTAGATAATGAGAAAGCATTTGACAAAATTCAACACCCCTTCATGTTGAAAGTCTTGGAAGGATCAGGAATTCAAGGCCCATACCTACACATAGTAAAAGCAATATATAGCAAACCAGTAGCCAACAATAAACTAAATGGAGAGTAACTTGAAGCAATTCCACTAAAATCAAGGACTAGAAAAAGCTGCTCACTCTCTCCCTACCTATTCAATATAGTACTGGAAGTCCTAGCCAGAAAAATCAGACAAAAGGAGGTCAAAGGGATACAAATTGGAAAGGAAAAATCAAAATATCACTATTTGCAGATGATATGATAGTATTCTTACGTGACCCAAAAAGTTCTACCGGATAACTTCTAAACATAAAAAAACCACTTCACCAAAGTGGTAGGATATAAAATTAACTAAAACAAATCAGTAGCCTTTCTCTATTCAAAGGATAAACAGGCTGAGAAAAAAATTAGAGAAATGACACACTTCACAATAGTGACAGATAATATAAAATACTATGGCGTGACACTAACAGAGCAAACGAAAGATTTGTATGACAAGAACTTCAAGTCTCTGATGAAAGAAGTTGAAGATGTCAGAAGATGGAAAGATCTCCCATGCTCATGGATTGAAAGAATTAATATGGTAAACATGGCCATATTACCAAGAGCAATCTACAGATTCAATGCAATTCCCCTCAAAATTCCAACACATTTCTTCATAGAGTTAGAACAATTTAAAAATTCATTTTGAATAAGAAAAAAAACAGGATAGCAAAAACTATTCTCAAAAAATAAAAGAACTTCTGGGCAAAATCACCATTCCAGACCTCAAACTGTATAACAGAGCAATGGTGATAACAACTGTATGGCATTGGTACAGAGACAGGCAGGTAGATCAATGCAATAGTATTAAAGACCTAGAAATGAACCAATACACCTATGGTCACTTGATCTTTGACAAAAGTGCTAAAACCAACAAATGGTAAAAAGATAGCCCTTTTCAACAAATGTGCTGGCTCAACAGGAGGTCAGCATGTACAAGAGTGCAAATTGATCCATTCTTATCTCCTTGTACAAAGATCAAGTGGATCAAGGACTGCCACATAAAAACAGATACATTCAAACTAATAGAAGAATAAGCAGGGAAGAGCCTCAAATACATGGTCACTGCATAAAATTTCCTGAATAGAACTTCAATGTATTATGCTCTAAGATCAAGAATTGATAAATGGGATATCATAAAATTGCAAAGCTACTGTAGGGCAAAGGAATCTGTCATTTAGTCAAAATGGCAACCAACAGATTGGGAAAAAATGTTTACCAATCCTACATCCAATAGAGCTCTAACATTCATTATATACAAAGAACTCAAAAAGTTAGACTGCAGAGAATCAAATAACCCTATTAAAAATGGGGTACAGAGTTCTGCACAAATTCTCAGCCAAGGTATATCAAATGACCACGAAGTACCTAAAGAAGTGTTCAACATCCTCAGTCATCAGGGAAATGCAAATCAAATAACCCTGAGATTCCCCCTCACACCAGTCAGAATGGCTAAAGTCAAAAACTCAGGTGACAACAGATGCTGGCAAAGGACGTGGAAAAAGAGGAAAATTTCCCCATTGTTGGTGGGATTGCAAGCTGCTACAACCACTCTGGAAATCGCTCTGGAGGTTCCTCAGAAAATCGAACTAGTACTACCTGAGCACACAGCTATACCTCTCCTGGGCACATACCCAAAAGATGCCCCAACATATAACATGGGCACATGCTCCATTATATTTATAGCAGCCTTATTTATAGTGGTCCAAAGCTAGAATGAAACCAGATATCCTTCAAGAGAGGAATGAATAGAGAAAATATGGTAAATTTATACAATGGAGTATTTCTCAGCAATTAAAACCAATGACTTTATGAAATTCATAGGCAAATGGATGAAACTAGAAAATAACATCCTGAGTGAGGTAACCCAATCACAAAAAACCACACATTGTATGTATGCACTCACTGATATGTGGATATTAGCCCAAAAGCTTGAATTACCCAAGATACAATTCACAGACCACATGAAGCCTAAGAAGATGGACAACCAAAGCAAGGGTGCTTCAGTTCTTCTTAAAAAGGAGAAATGAAAATATTCTTAGAAGGAGATATGGAAACATAGTTTGGAGCAGAAACTGAAGGAATGGCCTTTCTGAGTCTGCCTCACCAGGGAATCCAGCCCACATACATAGAGCCACCAAACCCAGACAATATTGTTGATGACAAGAAGTGCATGTTGACAGAAGCCTGATAACTCTCTCCTGAAAGGCTCTGCCAGAGCATTACAAATACAGAGTCGAATGCTAGTAGCCAACCATTAAACTTACAATGTGGCCCCCATTGGAATAGTTAGAGAAAGGATTGAAGGAGCTGAAGGAGTTTGAAACTCCATTAGAACTACACTAACAGTCAACCAAAGCTCCTAGGGACTAAACTACCATCCAAAGAGTATACATGGAAAGGCCCATTGCTACAGCTGTATAGGTAGCATAGGATGGCCTTGTTGGGTATCACTGGATGGAGAAGCCTTTGGTCCTACCAAACCTTGACCACCTCAGTATAGTGTAATATCAAGGCTGGGATGTGGGAAGGGGTGGGAGAATGGGTAGTGTAACACCCTCATAGAAGAATGGGGAGGTGGGATGTGATTGGAGGTTTACGTTGAGAAACCAGGAAAGGGGATAACATTTGAAATGTTAATAAAAAGTATCTAATAAAAAACAAAAAACAGAATTATCTCAAAATAAGGGAGAGAATTACAGGAACATAATACTACCTTAAACCTCAAACATAACAGGATGGAAAAATTTCCCTGCCTTTGATTTTTCTCAGTATCAACAGATTCAATTCCCCATTTAGAAAAAAACAACATAAGATAACAGACTGGATATAAAAACAGGATCCAGCATTTTACTGCATAAAAAAAAACATATTTAATAAAGGTTTTCTAAACAAATGTTCTCAAGAGAAAAGCAGGACTTGCCATCCTAGTATTCAATAAAATAAAATTTCATCCTGACATTATCCAGTGAGATGGAGAAGGACACTTCATGTTCATCAGTGAAAATAATTCATGAAAAAGTCTCAAGTCTGAACATCTACGTGTGAAATGCAAGGGTACTCACATTCATAAAAGAAACTATATTAAAGCTCCAAAAACACTTGAAAGTCATACAATAACAATAGGAAACTTCAAAAAACCACTCTGACTAATGGACAGGTCATTGAAACAGAAAGTAAAGGACAAAGTGAAACTAATATAGGTTATGAGCCAAATCGATATAATATATATATATATATATATATATATATATATATATATACATTTTACCCTAAAACAAGAGAATATACCTTCTTTTCAGCATCTCATGGTACCTTCTCCAAAATTGACCATGCAATCAGTCATAATATATTCTTCAACTGATACAGGAAAAAAGAAATAATCCCATGAATTCTACCATGGACTAAGGCTAGACTTCAATAACAGCAAAAACAAAAGAAAACCTCAATACCCATGGGAACTGAACAACTCTCTACTCAACGAAAACTTGGTCAGGGAAAAATTAAAAAATGAAATAAAAGACCTCCTGGAGATCAGTCAAATTAAGACACAGCGTATCAAAAATTATGGACACAATGAAAGCAATGGTAAGAGGAAAATTCATAGCACTAAGTGGTAAAGAAATTAGACATGTCCTACACTAGGAGCTTAACAACACAACTGAGTTCCTTAGATAAGAAAGAAACTAACACCCCCAAGAGTAGTGGATGGCAGGAAATAGGCAAACTCATGGGTGAAATCAATGGGAAAGAAAAGAAAAGAAAAACAAAAAATAAAGAGAACTATACAAAGAATCAACAAAACCAAAAGCTGGTTCTTTGAGAAAATCAATAAGATACATAAACCCTTAGCCGAATTCACTAACGGTCCTAGAAACAGTATCCAAATTCACAAAATGAGAAATGGAATGGGAGACATAACAATGGAAGCTGAGGAAATTTTAAAAAAATTAACAAATCCTACTGCAAAACCTATACTCAACAAAACTTGTAAATCGAGATGAAATAGATGATTTTCTACACAGATACTACATACCAAATCAAGAACAGGTAAACTATCTAAACAGTCCCATGTGTTCTAAGGAAATAGAAGTCACTAAAAACCTCCTAATCAAAATAGCCCAGTGGTAGAGTGCTTGCCTAGCAAATGCAAGGCCCTGGATTCAGTCCTCAGCTCTGGGGAAAAAAAAAAAGATTTAAAAAAAAAAAAAAAAAAAAAAACAGCCCAGGGCCAGATGGCTCTAATGCAGAATTCTACCCAACATTCAAAGAAGAGCTAATGTCAACATAATATTTTCTAAAATAGAAACAGAAGGAACAATAATTCGTTCTATGAAACCCGAATTACCCTGGTACTTAAACCACACAAGACATAACAAAAACGAGAACTTAAGACCAATAGTGATTTAAAAAATAAGAAAATTCTAGCAAACTGAATCAAAGAACACATCAAAACCATCATTCAACATGATCAAGTAGGCTTCATCCCAGGAATGCAATGTTGGTTCAATATAAAGAAATTTACCAACATAATCCACTGTTGAAACAAATTCATAATAAAAATCGCATTGTCTTCTTATTAGATGCTTCAAAAGCATATGACAAAATACAAAACCACTTCGAGGGAAAAGTATTAGAGATATCAGGTATTCAAGACCCATACCTAATCATAGTAAAAGTAATTACAGCAAACCAACAGGCAATATCAAGTTAAATGGAGAGATACTTGAAGCAATGCCACTAAAATCAGGGACAAGAAAGGATGCACACTCTCCCCATATCTATTCAATATTCTTCACAATGTTCTAGCTAGACCAATAAGACAAGAAAGGGTAATCAAGGGGATACAAACTGGCAATGAAGAAGTCAAGGTATAACTATTTGTAGATGATATGATAGTGTACATAAACAACCTCAAAAATTCTATGAGAGAACTTCTACAGCTGATAAACTTCTTCACGAAGTGGCTGGAAATAAAATTAACTCAAATAAACCTGTAGCCTTCCTTAATAGAAATGATAAAGGGGTTGAGACAGAAATTAGGGAAAGAACAATTTTCACAGTAGTCATAAATAATATAAAGTATCTTGTGATATCTCTAACAAATAAGTGAAATTCTGTCTGACAAGAACTTCAAGTCTCTCTCAAAAAACAAACAAACAAACAAACAAAAACCCAAAAAAACAAAACAAACAAACAAAAAAAAAAACCTGGAGACATTGCCTGTGCTCATGGCTTGGTAAAATTAGCATTGTAGAAAAGGCAATACTACTAAAAGCAATTTACAGATTCAATGCAAACCCCATCGAAATTCCAAAATAATTCTTCAACAACATGGAAAGAGCAATTCTTAAATTCATCTGGAAAGGCAAAAGAACCCAGGATAGATAAAATAATTCTTAACAATGAAGTAATTTCTGAGGGAATCACCATCCCTGAAGTCAAACTTTACAACAAAGCAACAATGATAAAAACTTCAGGGTATTGGTACAGAGACAGACAGGTTGATCAATGGAATAGAATTAAAGATCCAGAAATCTCAGGAGGATTTAAGCAGGTCTGTTATAAAAAGGGGTTTGAATGTCTCTATTGGCATTTCCATTCTGAAAAATGATAGACCTTACATGCTAGATGTTTCTGCAGAATAAACACTCTTTGTCTTTGCATACCAAAAAAATTAAAAAAAAATAAACAAGAACTGAAGACCCAGAAATAAAACCACACACTTATACACAATTATTCTTTGAAAATAAGGCAAAAATATACATTGGAAAAAAGAATGCATCTTAAATAAATGGTGCTGGTCTAACTGGCAGTCTGTATGTAGAAAAATGAAAACAATCCCTATTTTTCACCCGGCCCAAAGATCAAATTCAAGTAGATAAAGGACCTCAACATAAATCCAGACACACTGAATCTAGGTTCCAAGGTCTGACACTATAAATGATGCTATGATGTACTTATTGACAGGAACCTCATGGCTGCTCTCTGAGAGGCCCAAAAAGCAGGTGAGTCAGTTGGATTTACTTACACTCAGGCACTTGCCAGAAGCTGGAGATCCCTGTGGTTGAATTAGGGAAAAGTTGGAAGAAGCTCAGGAGTAGGGTGAACCCATAGGAAGACCAGCAGTCTCAAATTAACCTTGACTCCAGAGATCTCTCAGACACTGAACCATCAAACGGGCAGCATACACCAGCTAATGAGGCCCTTGATGCATGTACAGCTGAGGACTCCCTGGTCTAGCCTCAGTAGAACTTAAGAACCCAGGTAGTGGTGTAGGTCTGTTGTGGTGGGAGTTGGTGGTGGTGGGCACATCCTCTTAGAAATATGAGAGGAGGTATGGGATGAGGAACAGTTAGAGGTCAGGCTGGGATGAGGATAACGACAGGACTATAAAAAAAGTTAAAGAAGAAAAGAAGAAAAGAAAAAAGGATCGGATTGTGATTGGAGGATCCGTTGTGATTAAACACTAATTTTCTAGCTAGTTTTAATGAATAAGAAAAATATTCCAAGTCACAAAAGTTGTAACATTCTCGGATAGAAATTTTCCTAAAATATTTTAAAATAATGATTATAAAATACTATTGTTTTAAGATTTTAAGGAAGTGAATAGGATTAGGGAGATGAGTTAGCAAAGAACATTCTGCTCTTTCCGGCTGACAGTTATTAAATTTTCAGCACCTATATTGTGGATAACTAATACCAGTATCTCCAGTTCCAGGATCTGATACCATTTTCTGGGCACCATTGGCACCAGTTAAGCAAAACACTAATACATACATAATAATACAATAAACAAAAATTTTACAGACAACTGAACAATTTCCAAAATAGTTTTAATTAGGAGTTAACTAAAAATGTATCTAATACAAAGTTATATTGCTGCAGACCAATCTTGGTAAGAATGGGAATATGAAAATATTAAGCCAAATATTATCAAGGAAAACCAATACAATATTTGTACAAATATAATTTTACAAATCAGTAGGTGATTAAAGTCACATCTCAGTTAGATATAAAGAAAACCACAATATCATGACAGATATTTTGAGGATACCAAATGAGTTTTTCAATAACAATTAGGCAGGGTTCATAGTAAATCTACGGAAACCAGTTTTTCATGATATTCTTGATAGGCTAATTAATTGTTTTGGCCAAGAGAAAGAATTATGCATTTTAAAAATTAAATATAGTATTGATAGTGGTACTATGATATATAACTTACCAACTTTAGGAGGGTAGCATTTAAACCATAACTAATTTGATAAATCGAGTAATCATTAATGTTCAATATTTATTAGAAATTCACTTACAAATAAATAATAAATTGTCAAAGAAATGGGATAGAGTCTACCATCAAATGACAAATGGAAACACTGAAAAGGTTTAAATAACAAAAATATTTTAAGTGAGTGAAAATAAAACCATAAAACCGAAACATTTAATGGATATTTATTAAATAAAAATTTAAAGATATAATACAAATGTAACTTTAACTACAACAGGACAAGAAACAACTGAACTATTTGGGGACCTTACTTAGATTTTTAAGGAAATAAAAGAAAGTTGATGAAACAGTGAGGAAATTGAAATGATAAACTGTGGTGTTTCCAGTTATTTCGATTGGCTTAATTGGAACTTCATCATGAAACCATGTAGTAGAAAATGATATAAAGTAGTAAAATTAATATTAGTAACCATTTCAAGTAATTTAATTTTAAGTATATAAATAAATGGAAAAGTTCAATACAGATATGAATATGCATAATGTGATAGGATATAAGCACATAAACTTAACTAAGCCTCCTGGAATTCTTATGTTAATAGAAGGACTATAAAACATAAAACTTAAGGCTGTCACCAGGGCTACTGATAGACACATGCAGGATAATTATAAAAGAGTGGTAAGCAGAATGCAAAGAGAAGTCATTGTTTTTAAACAAGTGGATGAAACTAGAAAATATCCTGAGTGAGGCAACCCAATCACAAAAGAACACACATGCAATTCATTCACTGAGAAGTGGATATTAGCCCCAAAACTCAGAATAATCAAGATAACAATTCACAGACCACATGAAACTCAAGAAGAAAGAAAACCAAAGTGTGGATGCTTTAGTACTTCTTAGAAGGAGGAACAAAAAAAAAAACTCACCAGGGGAAATATGGAGACAAAGTATGATGCAGAGACTGAAGGAAAGGCCATGCAGAGACTGCCCCACCTGGGGTCCGTCCTATATACAGTTACCAAGCCCAGACAATATTGCTAATGCAAGAAGCGCATGCTGATGGGAGCCTGATATAGCTGCCTCCTGAGAGGCTCTTCCAGAGACTGACAAATACAGAGGCAGATGCTCGTAACCAACCACTGAACTGAGAACGGGGTCCCTGGTGGAGGAGTTAAAGGACTGAAGGAGCTGAAGAGGTTTCCTACCCCATAGAAAGAACAATATCAACCAATCTGACCTGCCCCAGAACTCCCAGGGACTAAACCACCATCCCAAGCGTACACTGGGATGGACCTATGGCTCCAGCTGCATATGTAGCAGAGGATGGACTTGTCGGGCATCAGTGGTTGGAGAGTCCCTTGGTCCTATGACAGCTCAGTGCCCCAGTGTAGGAGAAGTCTGAGGAGGTGTGTGAGAGTAGGTGGGTGGGTGGGGATGCACCCTCATAGAAGTAGGGGGAGATAGCATAGCGAGGTTTCTGGAGGAAAAATAGGAAAGGATATAACATCTGAAATGTAATTTTAAAAATATCCATTAAAAGTAAAAAAAAGAAAAAGAAAAAGAAAAAAGTGGTCATTTTACAAAACGGACTTATTTTGATATCCCACAATTAGGCTAAGTATCATTTTAGAAATATACTGCAGTCACTTAGTCTAGATCTTTTAGCTTTGTAATATATTATTAAAGCTATCTCCCACAATTTTTCCTTATACTTAATTGGAATGTCTAGTAAGCTCCTCTCCAATCCTATTTCTTTAACATGTGTTTCCTTTCTTTATTTAGGCTAATTTAGCAAGGGGTTAAGTACATTTTATTTTTTTCAATAATGGCTTCTTTGGGCCTTTCTGAACAGTGCTCTTTTAGTGCTCCATGTCATAAAATTTGTCTATGTAGTCATTGCTTCTTGCTGTATACTCATTTTCATGTTTGGATTTTCCTTATTTTGGTAAGAAATTTGAGCATTATTAAGTTATCCAATAATTTTATGACTCCTCAATGTAAGAGCTAACAGCTATACTTTTTCTTTAAAGTTTTATCATTTTTAAAAAAATATCTCATACCTTCTGGTAAATGGTGCCATCATTTTCACTCAATTTTAGGAATAATCTTTTAATTGGAATACTAATAAAAATCCCTTTATTAGAAATTCCTTGCAAGAACTTTCATGACAGTATACATTTCACTGACACAGAAATGTCAGCAAGTTATCAACTTTGCAGTCTGAACACTGCATAGATTCAAGTCCCAGACACTTGTACATCTGTAATACGAATATTGAAGAATTTAGATTTGGGTGGTTTGAATGAGAAAAGACCCAAACAGGACTAGGAATTTGAGAACTTAGTTCCCAGTTGGCATTCCTGTTTGTGAGGTTTACTTAGTGTAGCCTTCCTAGAGGAAGCTGCCCACTGGTGATGCGCTTTGAGATCAAAAGTCTCCTACCAATACCAGTCCATTCTGTGTGATTTGTTTTGAGGTGACTAGCTTCTGCGGCCTTGAATGTTGCCTGCTACCAACCTTCTACATAACCACAATGGCACATTCCGTTGTGACTTCCATCCTTTGGGAACCATATAACCAACAAATGTCTTTTGTAAGCTGCCATGTGTTTTATTGCAGCAACAGAAAATTAAATAACAAACATCTGTTTCAAAGTAGAGAACAATTGCACCCCTATATCATTCTGTGCTTTCATGACTTCTGGGATTACTAACAAAAGACCTGGTGTTAATTTAACACGTCTGCATTTTTACATAACTTGGGACATACATTTCTTACACGTTTAAATACAGTTCCTTTGCTTTGTATAGTTCAAAACTTAGTTTTAATATATCATGGACAAATTCTTTTATTATCATATATATTTTGGATTCTAAATGCCTTTTGTGGTTCGATGTATAGTACTTTCTCTGGACTGGAATGTCTTCCTCTACAGTGTCAGTGAACATATTCTTCGTGCCTTCAATATCTATCTCACACCTTGCTACTGAACAGATTCATAAATTTGATCGTTTTATCACTTCCCAGAATTCTTGTACATTATAGTTAGTTGTGCTTGCTTATTTTTTCTCTATTCAAATCTAGATGCATTCTTTCATTAATCAAATAATTCATTCCTGATATTATTATTTCTATTAGCTATATATACAGTTTAGTTTTTAATTTGATACACTGATATGTTCATTTCCAACATTACTGGTTGTAATTTTATTTTTCAAAAAACTCAAAAATTTTTGATGATATTTTTCCATTCCATGTTGACTTCTCATTCATTGTGAGGATGTTCTCATCCATTGTGATTCTATTTTCCTGTACATTTCTCATTTTCCTATTCTGAGACCTCATTGAGTTTATGTTTGTATTTTCTTTCAGTTCCTTTATATTTCCCCAAGAAAACCTTTGAAATCATCATATTAAATTTTACTTTTAATATTTTAAATTTATTTTATTTTTCCAGCTGTTAGGGAGATTTGATACTTTGGAGAAGTAATTTTTCTTGTTTTTACACACATGTTGAATTTCAATGTTTTACAAAATTTTTATTAGTTATTTACTTCATAAGAGGCATCACAGGATTGTATTATTAAGGTGTCTACACTTTTAAAATTTTGTTTATTTTGTGTGTAAGTTTGTTTTGCCTGAATGTATGCCTGCAAATTATGTACATTCTTGGGGAGGCCAAAAGAGTATGTCAGATGCCTTTGAACTGGAGATACAATGGCTATAAACCACCATGTGGGTATTGGGAATCAAGCCAGAGTCCTCTTGAAGAGAAGTGTCATCTCTCCAATCTCTGAACGACCTTATTCTTGTAAGCTCAAGTCCCATTATAGCACATTGAGCAGGAAGCAAATACTATGTCAGAAACAGCAAGCCAAACAGAATATAGAGATTCACTAACAACTAATTACACGACAGTATTATGTTCCCAATGACTATAAAATTCAAAGAGCAAAAGTTTATCATAGGAGGATAAACTATGTCTCTAAAATTGAGATGAGAATGGAAATATGCATGTACTTATATTGATATGTTTACAAAGAATACAAAGAAAGATGAAGAAAAATTGGGGAAAAAGGAGAAAGGGCAACCATAGCTACAGAAGGAGAGAGTAAAGAGGAGAGAACAGGAATGAATAAAAAGAAAACAAACAAATGGATTCCAAATAATTAAAAAAGCTAAAAAATTTAAAATAGACTTTATTCAATATTATAAGTGAAAATAAGATCATATGAATAACTATTAATAAATTATTAATAAAATGAAGCCAATGTAGTACTAAAGTAGAGTATACAAAAATAAAGAAATAGGGGCAGATCAGAAAAGATTAAAAGAAATAAGGAAAAGAAAAAAGCTTAATAATAAACCAGATGAATGTATAATGAATAAAGAAGTTACTTTCCATGTTTTTAAAACTTGAAGAACCATATGCAAAAGTGTGAATTTATGTATTTCTACCTACATATACATGTGTTTATGCAATAATAATAATCAAAGAAAAAGACTATTAATCTGAGGGGCAGGGACATGGGAGAGATTTAAAGTGAACAAGAAGAGGGAAATTTACATAACTCTAATCTAATTTAAATTGTAGTTTAATGTCTTTGCTTAGCCTATTTACAAATAGGCTAAATATTCTTTCCAGCCTTTACTTACCTTTCACACCTTGGTATAGACAACCTGCTTCTGAATACAATGTTTCAGTTCTACTAGAAGTCAGTCCTCCATCTGTCTGCATCTGTAGCTCCCTACATGGGTATTATAATCCAAGGAGCAGTTTATGATCTGAGAATATATGTGCCCTAGATATAAGTGGGTAAGAAGTTGAGCAACTATTCCACTTTTGGGCCCCCTAAATTTCTTCTACATCCATAGTTCTTACTCCTGGGTATGATAAGTAAGACCAATTACAGGTCCCATCTACCTTCTGCTAAATTTATCTTCATTCATTTTTTATTGTGATGTAATTCCATAAAGAATACAGTATACTAACACATCATATATCACTTATAGAATACTAATGTAAGTATCCTAGAGAGAATTTTATTTACATTAGCAAATGTATGTAGAATATATAAATACTCTGTTCCTTTACAAAGCTTCTTGAGCATCCATGAATTTTTGTCATCCTAAGAGTTTTGAAAATAATTTTCGGTGGGTTCCAGGAAATAGCCTTTTTCTGATTATCAAAGCCTTTCTTATATGTTTCAATAATTCCTGTCCTTTGCTGTAAAAACTGGAACAATTTGCACTGTGTTCATAAAATCAGCAGAACTTGGCAATGCCTTTTAAATTTCTAGTGATGGTATTGACTTTTTTTCTTTATTGAAAGCATGGCTGGAGGCGCAATTATTGAAGTAAAGTAGAAAGTAATTCAAAGTGTGTCTCCAAAACCCATATGCCCACTGCCAACCTCTTCTCAGACAGCTGGGATTTTGAATGTACCAGGTGCAACATTAGACAAGACTGCCTGAGTCAGTTTCTCTGACATGTGTATCACATGTCCATGAGCTTTAAATGTGAGATGACACTATCATCAGTACAAATTTTGTATGAAGCATGGTCACTAAAAGACTTTGAGCATTTCCTATGAGTAAATAATAAATGTCTGATGATTTTTATCGATAATTAACATATATTAGTCAACAAAATAAAGAGAACTTTCTTGAGCCATTCTATCTAAAAATTAAGTCAGTGTTGATATAAGATACATAGGTATGCATTACACATAGTGGGCTTTTCAAGACATTTCAGGTCTCTGTGTATGATTTTCTGAAAAAAGAACTCTATGCTCTGTCATCTGATTGCTATGAAATCTATATCCTGGAATGTATGCTTGTTGCCAGTTCCATGCTCTGGCTTGAAGACAAGGATGCAACACAAAACTGCAAGGTGATGAGGTTTGGTACAAAGGATTAAGTGGTAACTGGAAGAAAACATAAAATTCTTGGCAAAAGGATGGAAACCTTGTGTGTGCTTTGGCTATAAGCAGCAATCCTTCCTGTAGAGAAATGCAGGCAACTGGCTTATTATTCTTGGCTTCATCTACTTGGCCTTTATAAGAAGTATCATTTTTAACTTTTGCTTACAGTATATAACTTGCTTTATTTCTATAAAAATAATTGTTTAATAATCATGCTCACAGAAAACTTTGAAGTTCTTTTAGAAAATGTCTGCAACATATATAAAACACAAAATAAAGATAAAGGATGTGAAAATGGGAATGGGATGGGAAAATAAAGAATTGTTTTAAGAAAAATAAGCTTGCTAAAATAGGAAATAACAATGGTGGCTTGAATGAATAGGCCTTAGTGTAAATTAATATTTACAGACAAAGGCAAATTTCACAACTGTATGTGTAGTGTATCTTTTTTCTCTGTATTGTGGTTTGCCCAAAGCTCATGGCTTTTCCTAAAAAGCACACTATTCTGAAAACCTGCAATCAACTAAAATCCATTTTCATGTAAAATGGAAGAGATTGCTAAGGTACTTACAGATTCAAACACATCATCCATTTGCCTATTCTTACAGTTTCAATGCATATGTCTAAAGATTTTTTTCTCATATCCACAAGTAAAAATTTCAAAGTCTTGCTATTGATAGGAAATTTGATGAAAGCATTTAGTCAGAGTTGAAAGTTTTCTGTACAAAATATGTACTAGGGGTTGGGGATTTAGCTCAGTGGTAGAGCGCTTGCCTAGGAAGCGCAAGGCCCTGGGTTCAGTCCCCAGCTCAGAAAAAAACAAACAAAAAAAAAAACAAAATATGTACTAACCTATCCTACACTTGTATAAAGACAGAATCTTTGCCTACTAAAATCTCTGCTCTAAGAACTCTGTTAAGGAATTTAACAAACAGATCTGAGGTTGAAGACCTATCGTGGCAATATGTTCAGTGATCCAAGCAGGGGATGTGGGTAGACAACAATAGAAAGAGGAACATACTTGAAGTTTAAAGGCAACTTGAAGAAACATGTTCCAACAACTTTGCCTATATACATACACATTTGTAGATGGAGCGAAGTTTAATTTCGCACAATACATACATACATAATACCTACGTACATACATACGTACAAACATACATACATAAAGACAAACAGATTAACAGATATACAGACATATAAACATTCATACACTGACTGGATGGTCCAAAGCTTCAACTTTACATGTATACAATAAGCAGTCTATAATTTTTCCCTTAGACTTTTTAAACCATCTTAATCAAAGTTTCTATGTATGAAAAAGATTATCTCATAGCCACAAGTTACATATTCTCAAACAACTATCACAATAAAAACATATTCTTCAAAAACAGATAAAAATGAGTACACAATAGGCAATAATGACATGATTATTGACTATATGTTTTTCTTTTTAAATGAACACCTAACTAAACCTTTCCCATCTATCTCTCTTGACAAGTTCATCATTTCCTCAAAGCAATAATCCTTTTTCATTGATTAACAAAGTTTAAACATGCCAGTCCATTGTAGCACACTTTCCCTATGCTTAGCTTTTGACAATTTGCATTTACCAAGAAACAGATCACCATCTATTCTACATCTTATTATTAAAGTCTTGTTAGGTTAAACTGGCTAACCATCTGTCCTCTATTCTTATTCTTATAAGAAAATTGTTTAGAATTTATTCACAACCCTGAATTTTTGTACTATACACTGAAACCTGTGGCCATATCTCTAGATCACAGATTAAATAACTCAGACTCATGCTAGAATGAAGTGTTTTCTTTGATCACAAACTTGTCCTAAGCCTGTTTTTCTTTTCCAACTACAATTACATGCTTAAAATTCATGGAGATTACTCCATTCCTTTTTTCATGTATGAAGCTGTCACTATTGTGTAAGGGAGCGGTCACATTCTGCTCTTGATTCTAACTTTATTATGTCTTTCTAACAAAACAGTTTAAACCATCTCCTTAAACTTTTTTTAAGCTATTCTATCATCCTAAGAGTATGTAGATTAAATCAGTAATACCATAAAATCATTAATTCATCTGAACAAGTTTATTTTATGAAGGTACATCTTCATGTTATTCTACAGGAAAATTATCCAGTAGAGTGGGCTATCAACCAGGAAGTAATCGCATGAAGCTATAAGCAGTGAATGCTTCCCATGCCAGTCACAGCAATATAAGGAATATAGCAATAACAAACTTCAGAAGCCCCATCAGTAGAAATACAGTCCTGACATGAAGCCACAGGGTCTGTGTGTCTACAAGGTACATCTGTCACAGTTCTGCAAAACAGTGGGCCAGCTCCACAGCAGCTTTTCCTGCACGGCCTCTGCTAACCTAACATTAGAAATGACCAACAAATGTTCTTTGTGGAAGTTCCCTGTAAGAGAACATGGTATATCCAGGTGTATTCACAAAGATGAATTCAAGAAGAATCAACAGAACTTCACCCTCCAACCCATCTCGCAGACACAACCCTCAATGTTTAGGTCAGGTCTGTAGCAGAACACCAGTCTTTGCGTGCTCTCTGAGACCTGTATCTTTTCATTCCTGATACAATTGTTGTAGGCAGAGTTCGGTATGCTACTTGCTCTGGTATAAATAAATCTAGGCCTAGAATATTTTCTACTTCTGAGAATTACTGCTGAAGAAATTGCCCTTTCTATCTCTTTATGTGTTCTTTTTTTCTTTATGAGCTCTTTCAAGCTGATTCAACTCAGCTGTACTTGCTCAAACTCCTCTCCAAGCTGATTGATTCAAACCATTTTCTCTGAGCTTCTGATTGAATCCTTGTGCTTTGCCTCAAACTAACTCTAGCAATAGGTTCTAATGCTTTGGCTCATTCTCATTCTCTTGCTCATTGTGTCTTTACCTATGTTGAGCTTCTTCTTTTTTCAGCCTGTCTCTGTAAAACTCTCCTAGTAAAACTGCTTTCCATGAACTGAACTATCATGAATACTGCCTTTCAATTCATTGATTCAACTAAGCCAACTGAACAGAATTCAGAGACCTCCATGTCTTTGTTTCTGAATACTGAGATATACAACTATGCCAGTACCTAAGCTTTTCTTCACCTGAAACACATGCTATACTAGCCTAGTCTTGAACTCAGAGATTTCCTTTCCTCTTTCTCTTAGGATTAAAAGAATATCTGTATTCTAGAGAGATAACACAGACCTATAAATTCTCTGGATGTGATCTCTTGCCACAACAGCCATGTTGCTGAATTAAAATTTTTCTACAGACTACATTCCAGAAGATTGTGCATATTTTTCATACAGCCTTCTTCTCTTAATACACTATCCATTTCTCTCTGCTTCCAACTCCAGGAGGTACTTTCCACTTTCCTGAAATCCTCCTCATTATGTCTTCTAATAAATCAGATAAGAGATCTTCATCCTCTGTCCTATCCTCCACTTATAGCATCTTAGTTGTATCCCCTCCTCTATTGAAGGCCACCAACTATAGACTCTTCACTCTGCCTCAATTCCAGATGACCTTCTTTTATAAAATTTTACTCCAACCTTTTCTTTGTCTCAGTCTCTGACTTCCATACATATGTATTCCCTGAAATCCTACCCACTATTATAGCCATGGAGTCAGGTAGGATATCTTCCACTCTATCTCCTGCCCTCTAATTCCAATGCCCTAGACTTTTGCAGTATTTTTAGCAGACCATATGTTGTGATCTATCATTCCTTCATTCATAGAGATCTAGGCAAATTCTAGTGGCACACCTAGTTTTCCTTCCACCTATGTATTATCCCAAGTCCATGCCTTCTATCTTGTTCTCATCCCTTAGGGTTATATCCTAATATATAATACCCAGAAACAGTTTCTACACAAAGGCTTACAAAATACACATCTTTAAGGATATCAGAAATATTCTATACAAGACAACCCAAAGACATGACTAACAGAACAAGAGTTGGGGCAGAAACCAAGAAATAGAGCACCCACAAAACAAAGATAAGGAGAGAAATAAGCACCTAGAATTATAATAATTCAAAATGCAGATCCATAGACACAAGCATAAAAACAAAATCAATAACAGAAAGGACAATATGTTTCCATTATAGACCAGCAACCCTACGACGGTAAGTCCTGAGAAATGTAATATAGTTGAAGAACACTATAAGGACTTCAAAATAACTATTATAAATATGTTCGAGAACCTTAAAGAGGTTATGAATATATCCATTAATAAAACCTATGAAGACAAAGAATGGGTGAAATGGAAAAAACAGTTTAAGACATGAAAGTATCACTATAGTAAAAAAAAAAACAAATTGAGATGAAACAGGAAATGAAATATTTAGAAACAAATAGGAACTTCACAGGTAAGAATAAACTAAAGGATTAAAAGGGAGGAAAGAGAGAATTTCAGGTATTGAAGACAAGATAGAAGAAAAAGACACCTCAGAAAAGAAAAATAGTAGTCTAACAAAGAAAATATGGACTCACAGCATCCAGGCAATCATAGCAAATCTAAGAATACTAGGAATACAGGAAGGAAAAGAAACACATGTAAAAGGCACAGAAAATATTCTTTGCAAAATCATGCAAGACAATTTTCCTTACATAAAAATGGAGAGTACAGTTAAATTGCAAGACAGACACAATATACCAAGCAGAGTACATGAGAAAAGAAAGTCTCTAAAATATAAAAAAAACAATGAAATATTAGAAGTTGTAATGGAAAATAAAATATAAACCAAATAAAATATAAAATCAGAGCTATTAAAATAATACTTGGCTTTTCCATGGTGAGAGTTAAATCCAGAAGGACCTGTACAGATGCTCTTCATACTCTCAGAGACCTCAGATGCCAGTTCAGATGACGATACCAAGTAGAACTTTCTATCACAATAGATAGAAAAATATATTCTATGATAAAACTGTTTAGTCATCATATGTCTACAAATCCAGCTCCACAGAACATGCTATAAGGAAAATATTTACCTGAAGAGGCTGGATGTATCAAGGCAAAACAAGAGATAAAGATCCCAATCAGCTAATCAAAATGCCAGGAGGCCCACAACACCACAATAAGCTAACACGAGTTAACATACACAATTAGTTCATAACTTTAAACATTAATGGTCTGAATTCCCCCAATTAAAAGGTATAGGGGGCAGAATGGATTCATAAATGGAATCCATTCTTCTGAATCCAAAAAACACAATTTAACATCAAAGATATAAATTACCTCAGGGTAAAATTATATAAAAAATATTCCAAGCAAATGGACATAAGAAGAAAACTGGAACAGCCATTTAAATATCTGACAAAATGGATACTAAACCAAAAAAGAAGAAGAAGAAGAACGACAACAACAACAATTGTAGGCCAAATATTGCACACTTAGCAAAAAATAAATAAATCCAAAAGGACATTTCAATGTTAATTCCACCATAGACATGAAAATTCAAAACCATAAAATAACACAAGTATATCTTATCATCATACAGTTTTAACAGGTGACTTTAAGACCCTACTCTGACCAATAAACAAGTCATCCAGTCAACTCTTAATGGGACAATAAAATCATAATGAACTTATAGATATGTATAGAATATTTCATCAGAAACACAAACACACACACACACACACACACACTTGTGCGTTCTCAACTGCTAATAGAACTATCTGCAAAATTGACCTCATACTCATACACAAAGCTAGTTTTGATAAATATAAGAAAATTGAAATAAAACCCTGTATTCTATCTAACCACTACAGATTGAAGTTGTATATAAACAACAAAAGAAAGCTTAAAACCACATGGATACTGAACCACTCATCACTCTATGAAAAATGGGTGAAAAGAAAATTAAGAAAGAAATGTAAAATGTTTTAGAATTGGCTGAAAATAAAAACACAACATACTCAAAATTACAAAGCAAAATGTCACAGTCCTAAGAGGAAAGATTAGAGAACTGCATGCCTATATTTACAAAATGCAGATCTCATATTAGTAACCTAATGAACATCTGAGAGCTCTTAAACAATAGGAAAATACCAGTCCAACAAAGTACATGAAAAGAAATAACCAATTAATCAATACCAGGGCTTGAATCCATATAGTAGAAAGAGTAACTAAAACAATGCAAATAAGTGAAATTAAGTTGTTGCTTTGAGAAAATCAATAAGAGACACAAATTTTAGACAAATTTCCTAAAAAAAAAATTGACAAAAGGCCCAAAATAAC
Organism: Rattus rattus; assembly: GCF_011064425.1. NCBI lineage: Eukaryota > Metazoa > Chordata > Mammalia > Rodentia > Muridae > Rattus > Rattus rattus. The sequence goes on along the minus strand of NC_046164.1, from coordinate 83,497,766 downwards.
AAAATCAGAGATGAAAATAGAGACATAACAGACACGAAAGAAATCCAGAGAATCATAATGGCATGTTTGAAAATATAAATTAGACCATACTGAATAATATCAAGGAAATGAGTTATTTTCTAAGTGTATACCAAAGTTAAATCAAGATAATAATGGCAATTTAATCCTGTGTACAACAGTCACTTGTGATACATATTGTGATACATATAGTCTATTTCACTATACAAATCCATTATATATATATATATATATATATATATATATATATATATATATATAGTGCCATAGGGTAATAGTGTAGAATTTTACCAATTTTTCAAAGAAGAATTAATACCAACACTACTCAAGCTACTACACAAAGTAGAAACAGAAAGAACATTTCCCAATTATTTTTATAAGGCCACAGTTACTCTGACCCTAAACTACATAAAGAGACAATCAAAGAAAATATGTACACACCAACTTCTCTTTTTTTTTTATTATTATTATTAACTTGAGTATTTCTTATTTACATTTGGAGTGTTATTCCCTTTCCCGTTTTCCGGGCAAACATCCCCCTAATCCCTCCCCCTCTCCTTCTTTATGGGTGTTCCCCTCCCAACCCTCCCCCCATTGCCGCCCTCCCCCAAAAAATCACGTTCACTGGGGTTCAGTCTTAGCAGGACCAAGGGCTTCCAATTTCACTAGTGATCTTACTAGGATATTCATTGCTACATATGAGGTCAGAGTCCAGGGTCAGTCCATGTATAGTCTTTAGGTAGTGGCTTAGTCCCTGGAAGCTCTCTTTGCTTGGCATTGTTGTCTCGAGCCCCTTCAAGCTCTTCCAGTTCTTTCTCTGATTCCTTCAACGGGGGTCCTATTCTCAGTTCAGTGTTTTGCTGCTGGCATTCGCCTCTGTATTTGTTGTATTCTGGCTGTGTCTCTCAGGAGAGATCTACATCTGGCTCCTGTCTGCCTGCACTTCTTTGCTTCATCCATCTTGTCTAATTGGGTGGCTGTATATGTATGGGCCACATGTGAGGCAGGCTCTGAATGGGTGTTCCTTCTGTGTCTGTTTTAATCTTTGCCTCTCTATTCCCTGCCAAGGGTATTCTTGTTCCCCTTTTAAAGAAGGAGTGAAGCATTCACATTTTGATCAACCGTCTTGAGTTTCATGTGTTCTATGCATCTAGGGTAATTCAAGCATTTGGGCTAATAGCCACTTATCAATGAGTGCATACCATGTGTGTTTTTCTGAGATTGGGTTAGCTCACTCAGGATGATATTTTCCAGTTCCAACCATTTGCCTATGAATTTCATAAAGGCATTGTTTTTGATAGCTGAGTAATATTCCATTGTGTAGATGGAAATTTTAAAAGGAAATGTGAGCATAACACATAAAGATCATTGAGTGCTGAGACTTCCAACACAATCAGAAAACTTTTTCTTTATTTAAAAAAAATTTGACATAATTTATGTATCTCAATTCCCTATCCCTATTGTCTCTTCCATCCCTCCCTTGTACCCCTGAATGCTCTTCCTCAAATTCATCCTCTTATTGGTACTCTTATTAAATGTATATGTATACATATACACTCACATATTCCTAAAAACAACCTGCTCAACCTGTGTAATGCTGCTAGTATGTATGTTTTCAGGACTAGCAAGTTGGCACTGGGCAATCAATTGGTGTAATTTTCAATAGAGAAGATAATTTCCTTAACCATGTCTTTCCTCATTTGCCTATATTGCCTTTTCTAGTCTTGAGGCCTTATGGTTTTTTCTCAATTCTTTACAAGGAAGTAAGCATTGGGAATCGTCAGTTTGAAACTACAAAACCTAATCTGCTCAGCGAAGTATAATTCAACAGTGTATTGCTTTCTTAAATATACCTCGGCCATCTACAAGACGAGACATTTGTGCATTCTAAGCTTGTAATGTTTTCCTGTTCACTGATACAATAAATCAATGCGATGATCTCACATATATGGAACCTGACAATGACATCTAAGTTTAAATAGATTAACATGACAAGCATGTCCTTAGTAGTGCTAATCCCCAAATTGGTTCATCATTTCCAATGCAAGAGTAGCAAGAGACATCATAAAGAATTTAAGGAATGAAGAGACAGAGGAAAATTATTCCATTTTAATCATCTCTTTTTTGAAAGTGCTTACAAAAAAGAAGATAATTAATCAAATTCACACCTTGCACTCCTATCTATACCAAATCGTGAATCTTAAAGTATGAAGATAATGAGAAAAATTACATTGGAATGGTAGCTGCTTTTGTTCACCATATTGAGAACAAATCTCTGGATATCATTCACGATAGCAAAGGATCTCCAACTGAGCTAGGTGCTGACTTCAACTTATTTATTGCCTTTGAGGATTTGAGAAGGAAAATAACACCATAGAAATGAGCAGATACACACTTTTTCCACAGGTTGCCTCTCTGTGAATTACAGTTGACAAATTATGTAACCTTTCAAACCACCATAAACTTTGAGAAGGATTTGTAAGGCCTGATTGTATTTCTTTACCTCCTACTGCTCTCTCATGTAGTTTGTGGGTAACACTAGCCACCAAATCACTAGAGAAGGCTTTACATTGAATGAGAAATTACTTCTCACTGCCTTCAACCTCAGCTATGTAATAATATTGACTGATCCAAGGAAATGTAAAAGCAGATAACACCCTGCCACGAGGGCATTAGTGCTGCATCAGAAATTTAATATCTAGAGCTATCAAACTGGGTGCGACCTTTGATTTATATGGCTTAGATTTATAATATCCCCACTCTCAGACTATAAATAAAAACTAACTTGACTGGCTCACAAGCACTCACCTTTAATGACAAGCTAATATTTATTTATTTTTACACTCCAGATTATGATCCCCTCCTGGTCCACCCTCCAACTGTTCTGCATCAGATACATCCTCTGTGCACACCCTCCCCTGTCTGCAGCAATATGTCCCTGCCCTATTCACCCCACCAGACCTCCAAACTTCCTTTCCCACGCAGTTGATCAAAAAATAAAAATTTCCCTCAAATAATCATCAGGTATTGTACTACATGCCATGTCTGAACAACCCCAGAGTGAAGGATTTGAATAAAGGAATGAATGAATGAATACATAAAAGGGTGATCTTTCTTGAATTCTGTTTGTTGTGTCCTAATTTTTGTTCTGGCCTTAACAGATCTGCTGTCCCGCAGTGCTTCCAATAATCAACTTCAAAATACCCCTCAGGTACAGTAATGGAGATTGTGCCTCATTCAGAGACTATGTGTATAATAGAACAATATTCATTAAAAGAACAATTTTGGGGAAAGAGTGGTAGACTCTGTAGACAATTCTGAGAGCTCAGGGGAGACTGCCACTTCTGCTCACATTCCTGACTCAAGGGAACCTGCCTGGTACCCTCTGGATACAGGAACCTAGGAACACTCGGGGGCAAGATCATTTCTGCCTGCAGCCAGAGCTGAACGGGTCCAACAGCTCTCTGTACCCAAATCCCATAAGGGACAGAGCTAGACTCTCAGAAATATGGACCTTTTTGAGAACTCTGAGAGGACAAATACTTCTGCTCACATTCTTGGTCCAAAAGGAACCTAACTAGTGCTCTCTGTGCTATCTGGAAACAGGAAACAAGGAGTAGTTAGGGGCAGGACCCTTCCAGTTTCTACCTGTGCCCAGAGCTGAAAGCCCCAAGAGTGCTGACACAACTAACAGCAAAGGTAAGACAAACTCTTCTCTTCCAAGCAACCCATCTGTAGGCCTCAACACATACAAACCCAGGAGTAGTCTAGGAAAGGACTGGTTTCTGCCTACACCTGAGGCTGACCCAGTCCAACAGCTCACTTTACCCAGATCCAGCTGAAAGAAAACAGGTCAACAGGAGTGCTTGACAGGGTCAAGCCACTGTCAGAGACAGCAAGAGAAGCTATCACCAGAGATAACCTGATGGCTACCGGCAAGCAAAGGAATGTAAGCAACAGAAACCAAGACTACTCGGCATCATCTGAACCCAGTCCTCCCACCAAAACAAATACTGGATATCCCAACACACGAGAAAAGCAAGGTTTGGATTAAAAAAATCACATATCATGATGATGATAGAGGACTTTAAGAAGGACATAAATAACTACCTTAAAGAAATACAGGACAAACAAGCAGAAGTCCTTAAAGAAGAAACACAAAAATCCCTTAAAGAATTATAGGAAAACACAAACAATAAAGGAATAGAACAAAACCATCCAGGATTTAAAAATGAAAATAGAAAAAATAAGGAAATCAAAAAGGGAGACAATCCTGGAGATAGAAAACCTAGGAAAGTAATCAGGAGTCACAGACTCAAGAATCACCAACAGAATACAAGAGATAGAAAAGACTTTCTCAGGGGCAGAAGATACCACAGAAAATATTGAGCCAACCATCAAAGATAATGTAAAACACAAAAAGCTCTTAGCCTAAAACATACAGGAAATCCAGGACACAATGTTGAGAAGATCAAACCTAAGAATAATAGGTATAGAGAGAGCAAAGACTCAAAACTTAAAGGGCCAGTGATTATCTTTAACAAAATTATAGAAGAAAACTTCCCTAACCTAAAGAGAAAAAGGCCCATAAACATACAAGAAGCCTACAGAATCCCAAATAGATTAGGCCAAATAAGAAATTCCTCATGTCACATAATATTCAAAACACCAAACCCATATCTACTGTTTTAACAAGCGAGTAATGTGCCATCAACCAAAGATGCAGATACAAGATTTACTAGTGTATTTCCTAACAACTAAAGCTATATAGTATGTGAAACTCCTTTAGGTAAATTTGACACTTCCCTTTAGTAAAATTTATAGATACTGTTGGATCCATTTGCCTTTAGGTATTGTAAAACAATTAAGCATTCAAACCATGAAGGAGCCTCTGTTCTCCTCATGAATAAACAGCCCCCTGCTCCCAAATCCCATGGGAGAGAGAGAGCTAAACACCCAAAAGTGCAAACAATCCTCAGACTTCAGGACAGGACAGACTTCCACTTTTGCTCACCTTTGCCCACATCCATGGTCCAAGAGGAAGTTACACAGTTACTCTGGACACATGGATATAGGAGCAGAAAAGCTGTAGGAATCCCGCAGTCCAGATCTGTACCCAGATCTGAACTGAACCTGCCAAACAGCTCCCTGCCCCCAAATCCCATGGGGTGTAGAGATAGACTCTCAGAAGTGTGGACACTCCTGTGAAACCAAAGGAGAAAACTCACTGCCCACATTCTCAACACAAGAGGAAAACACCTTGTGCCATCTGTGCCACCTGTGTACAGGGACCTAGGAGAAGTAGAAGCAGGACCCTTCCAGTTGCTGACCTCACAGAGAGCTGAAAGTCAACTGCCAGGAACGACTACATGCCTGAGAGCAGAACACTGTGATCACATAACTGGCTGAAAGAAAACAGGAAAACAGGTCTACAGGAGTGCTGACACAGAGGCCTACAGCAGGGTCAAGTCAAACTCAGAAACAGCAAGACAAGCAAACACCAGAGACAACCTGAAGGTTACAGGCAAGCAAAGGAATCTAAGCAACAGAAACCAAGACTATTTGACATCATCAAAGCCTAGTTCTCCCACCAAAGCAAACACTGGATATTGAAACATACCAGAAGAGCAAGATCTAGATTTAAAACTACATTTTATCATGATAATGGAGGACTTTAAGGTGGTCAAAAATAACTCCCTTAAGGAAATACAGAACAACACAAGTAAACAACTAGAAGCCCTTAAAGAGGAAACACAAAAATCACTTAAAGAACTACTGGGAAAAATAACCAAAGAGGAGAAGAAAATGAACAAAACCATCCAGGAGTGAAAATGGAAATAGAAACAATAAATAAAGCACAAAGGGAGACAAACCTGGAAATAGAAAACCTAGGGAAGAGATCAGGAGTTATAGATGGGAAAATCACCAACAGAATACAAGAGAAATAGAGAATCTTGGGAGCAGAAGATACCATAGAAAACATCAACACAACTGTCAAAGAAAATGTGAAATGGAAAAAGCTCCTAGCCCAAAACATAAAGGAAATCCAGGATACAATGAGAAGATCAAACCTAAGGATAATAGGTATAGAAGAAAGTGAAGACTCCCAACATAAAAGGCCACTAAATACCTTCAACAAAATTATTGAAGAAAACTTTGGTAACCTAAAGAAAGAGATGCCCATAAACCTACAAAAACTCTAAAGAACTCCAAACAGAACATTCCAACCTAAAACAAATGGATATGCCTTCTTCTCACCACCTCATGATACTGTCTCCAAAATTGACCATATTGAGGTCACAAAACTGACCTCAATAGATACAGAAAGATAGAAATAGTCCCATGCATCCTATCAGACCACCACAGACTAAGGCTGGTCTTCAATAACAACAAGGAAAGAATGCCCACAAATACATAGAAGTTCGACAATGATAACTTGGTCAAGGAATAAATAAGGAAGGAAGTTAAAGACTTCTTAAAATTTAATGAAAATGAAGGTACAACATACCCAAACTAATGGGACACGATGAAAGCTGTGCTAAGAGGGAAACTCACAGCTCTGAGTGCCTACAGAAATAAGCAGGAGAGAGCATATGTCAGCAGCTTGACAGCACACCTAAAAGCTCTAGAACAAAAAGAAGCAAATGTACCCGAGATGAGTAGAAGGTAGGAAATAATATAGCTCAGGCTGAAATCAACTGAGTGGAAATTAAAAGGACCATACAAAGAATCAAAAAAACCAAAACCTGGTTCTTTGAGAAAATCAACAAATAGATAAACCCTTAGCAAGACTAACGAGAGGACACAGAGAGGGTGTCCAAATTAACAAAATCAGAAATGAAAACATAACAACAGAATCAGAAGAAATTCAAACAATCATCAGATCCTTCTACAAAAGACGATATTCAACAAAACTTGAAAATATGGAAGAAACGGACAATATTCTAGACAATACCAACTACCAAAGTTAAATCAGAAACAGCTAAACCATTTAAACAACCCCACAACTCCTAAAGAAACAGAAGTAGTCACTAAACACTCCCAACTGAAAACAGCCCAGGACATGATGGGTTTAGTGCAGAATTAGATCAGACCTTCATAGAAGACCTCATACCAATACTGTCCAAATTAGTCCACAAAATTGAAACAGACAGAGCACTACCAAATTCCTTCTATGAAGTTACAATTACTCTTATACATAAACTACACAAAGACCCAATAAAGAAAAGAGAACATCACAACAATTTCCCTTATGAATATTGACACAAAAATACTAAAAAAAAAATTCTTGCAAACTAAATCCAAGAACACATCAAAACGGTCTGATCAAGTTGACTTCATTCCAGGTATGCAGGGATGGTTCAATATACGGAAAACCATCAACAAAATCCATGGTATAAACAAACTCAAAGATAAAAACCACATGATCATTTCATTAGATGCTGGAAAGCATATGACAAATTTCAGTAAACCTTTGTGATAAAAGTCCTGGAAAGAACAGGAATTCAAGGCCCATACCTAAACATAGTAAAAGCCTTATACAGCAAACCAGTAGCTAACATTAAACTAAAATGAGAGAAACTGGAAGCAATCCCACTAAAATCAGGGACTAGACAAGGATGCCCACTCTCTCTCTCTACTTATTCAGTAGTGTTCTCAAAGTCCTAGCCAGAGCAATCAGACAACAAAAGGAAGTCAAAGGGACACCAATTTGAAAGGAAGAAGTCAAAATATCACTATTTGCAGATGATGTTATAGTATAATTAAGTGACACCAAATGTTCCACCAGAGAACTACTAAGCCCGATAAAAAACTTCAGCATATTTGTTTGGGTATAAAATAAACTGAAACAAATCAGTAGCCTTCCTCTACACAAAAGATAAAAAGACTGAGAAAGAAATTAGGGAAATGACATCCTTCATAATAGGCCCAAGTAGTATAAAGTACATCGGTGTGTCTTTAACCAAACAAGTGAAAGGTCTGTGTGATAAGAACTTCAAGTCTGTGAAGAAAGAAATTGAAGAAGATCTCAGGAGATGGAAAGACCTACCATGCTCATGGATTTGCAGGATTAATATAGTAAAAATGGCCATTTTGCCAAAAGCAATCTACAGATTCAATGCAATCCTCATCAAAATTCCAATCCAATTCTTTATAGAGTTGAAAAGAACAATGTGCAAATTCATCTGGAAAAACAAAAAAACACAAGAGAACTAAAACCATCCTCAACAATAAAAGGACTTCTGGGGGAATTACCATCCCTGACCTCAAGCAGTATTATAGAGCAATAGTGATAAAAACTATATGGTATTGGTACAGAGACAGGCAGATCGACCAGTAGAATAGAATTAAAGACACAGAAATGAACCCATGCAGCTATGGTCACTTGATTTTTGACAAAGGAGCCAAAGCCATCCAATGGTAAATAGATAGCATTTTCAATAAATGATGCTGGTTCAACTGGAGGTCAGCATGTAGAAGAATGCAGATCGACCCATTCTTATTGGCCTGTGCAAAGGTTAAGTTGAGAACCTCCAATCAAACCAGATGCACTCAATCTAATAGAAGAAAGAGTGGGGAAGAATCTTGAACACATGGGCACTGGAGAAAATTTCCTGGACAGAACACCAATGGCTTATGCCCTATGATCAAGAATAGATAAATGGGATCCCATAAACCTGCAAATCTTCTGTAAATCAAAAGACACTATTATTAGGACAAAAGGGCAACCAACAGATTGGGAAAAGATCTCTACCAATCATACAACTGATTGTTGGCTAATATCCAAAATATACTAAGAACTAAAGAAGTTTGACTCCAGAGAGCCAAATATCCCTATTAAAAATGAGGTACATAGCTAAACAATGAATTCACAGCTGAGGAATATTGAGTGGCTGAGAAGCACCTAAAGAAATGTTCATCATCCTTAGTCATCAGGGAGATCCAAATCAAAACAGCCCTGAGATTCCACCTAACACCAGATAAGATAAAATACTCAGGTGACTGAAGATGCTGGTGAGGATGTAGAGAAAGAGGAACACTTCTCTATTGCTGTAGGTTTTGCAAACTGGTACAACCACTCTGGAAATCAGTCTGGAGGTTCCTCAGAATATTTGACACTGACCTACCTGAGGTCCCAGCTATAGCTCTCCTGGGCATATACCCAAAAGAGACTCTAACACACAACAAGGACATATATTCCACTATGTTCATAGTGGCCTTATTTATAATAGCCAGAAGCTAGAAAGGTCCTAGATGCCCTTCAACAGAGGAATGGATACAGAAAATGTGGTACATCTACACAATAGTGTGCTACTCAGCTACAAAAAACAATGACTTCATAAAATTCATAGGCAAATGGATGGAACTAGAAAATATCATCCTAAGTGAGGTAACCCAATTACAGACACACATGGTATGCACTCATTGATAAGTGTTTATTAGCCCAAATGATCTAATTCCCCAATATGCACAGGCCACATGAAACTCGAGGATGACAAAAATGTGGATGTTTCACTCCTTCTTTAAAGGGTAACCAAAATATCCATAGGAGGGGATAGGGAAGTAAAGTTTGGAGCAGAGAATGAAGGAATGGCCATTCAGAGCCTGGCCCACATGTGATATATATATATATATATATATATAAACCAAAACTAGATAAGATGGATGAAGCTAAGAAGTGCATGCTGACAGGAATAGGATACAGATCCCTCCTGAGAGACACAGTCAGAACATGTCAAATACAGAGGTGAATGCCAACAGCAAACCATTGAACTAATAGTTTGAGGATTTAGAGAAAGGACTGAAAGAGCTGAAGGGGCTTGTGACCCCATGAGAACAACAATGCCAGCCAACCAGAGCTTCAGCGCACTAAACCACTACCGAAAGACTATACATGGACTGACCCTGAATTCCAACTGCATAGGTAGCAGTGAATAGCCTTGTTGGGCCACTGGTGGAAGGGGAAGTCCTTGGTCCTGCCAAGGTTGGACCCCCTTTTTGGGGGTGGTAATGAGTGGTGGATTGGGAGGGGAACACCCATACAGAGGGGAGATGGAGGGGTTAGGTGGCTGATGGACAGGAAACTGGGAAAAGGAATAATATTTGAAATGTAAATCAGAAATACCCAATTTAATAAAAATGGAAGAAAAAAATCCTACAGGTAATCCATCATATAAAGAAACTATATGAAAAAAGCACATTATCATTTCATTCAATGCTGAAAAATCCTTTGAAAACAACCAACACTAGCTCATGTTAAAAGTATTAGAAAGATCTGGATACAACACAAATAGCTCAACATAATCCAATCAATATACAGGGAGTCAATAGCTAATGTCAAATTAAGTGGAGAGAAACTTTAACCAATTCTACTAAATTGAGTGACAAGAGAAGGCTCCAAAATCCCTCCCTGTCTATTCAATACAATACTTGTAGTTTTAGCAAGAAAAGTAAAAGAACTAAAAGAAATCAAAGGGATAGAAATTGGAGAGGAAAAAGTCAAAGTATCACAATTTCTGGATCATATGAGAGTATATACAAGCAACCCCCAAAATTTAACCAGAGAACTCCAAAGCTAATAAATGCATTTAGCATATTGACTGCATATAAAATTAAGTCAAAGAAATCAGTAGCCATTCTTTATACAAATGATAAATAGGCCAAGAAAGAAATTAGGGAAATACACATTAAAATAGCCACAAATAATATAAAATATCTTGGTGTAATTTTAACCAAACAAGTGAAAGATCTGTATGACAAGAACATCAGGTCCCTAAAGAAAGAAATCGAAGAAGACATCAGAAGATGGAAAGATTTTCTATGCTTATGTATCAGTAGGATTAATGTAATGCACATAACCATCTTAGTAAGTGCAGTTTACAAATTGAGTGCAATTCTCATCAAAATTCCAGCACAATTTTTATACACCTTGAAGAATAATTCCAAACCGAATATGGAAAGACAATAAACACAGGATAGAAAAAACCCTAAACAATTAAAAAATAAATTCTGGAGCTATCACCTTCCCTGACCTCAAGCGATATACTACAGAATAATAGTAATAGAAAGTCAATGGTATTTGGTATAGGAACAGACAGGTTGATAAACCAAATTGAATTGAAGTACCTCAAAAAAACCCCACATACCTATGGGCACTTTATTTTTGAGGAAGAAGGCAAAACCATAAAATGGAAAAAAAAAAAAAGAAAGCATCTTAAAGAAATGTTGCTGGTCTAACTGGATGTCTGCATGTAGATAAATGCAAATAGATCATATCTATCAACCCACGCAGAACTCACATCCAAGTGAATCAAAGACCTCAACATAAAATCAGAAACACTAAATCTAACAGAAAAGAAAGTGTGGAATAATCTTGAGCTTCTTGGTACAGGAGACAACTCCCTGAACAGAACACCAATGGCTCAGTTGCTAACATCAACAATTGATAAATGGGACCTCATGAAACTAAAAAGGTTCTGTAAGGCAAAGAACACTGAATAGAACAAAGCATTACTGTACAAATTAGGAAAGGATAGTGACCAACCCTATATCTGAGAGAGGTTAATATTCAAATTTTATAATGAACTCAAGAATTTAAAATACCATCAAGCCCCAAATCCCAATGAAAAATTGGGTCACAGAGTTAAAATTCAAGTGACAGCACATGTTGGTAATGATGTGGATCAACAGGGACATTTCATCATTCCTGAAAGACGTCAAAACTTGTACATCCACTTTGCAAATTAATTTAGCAGTTTCTCAGAAAACTTGGTGTAGTTCTTCCTCAAGACCCACAGGTATAACTCCTGGGCATATACTCCAAAGATACTCCTCCATAGCCAAAGACACTGACTCAACTCTTCATAGCAGCTTTATTTGTAATAGCAAAAAAACTGAGAACAACCTAGATGTTCCTCAATTAAAGAATGAATAGAGAAAATGTGACATATCTGCACAGTGGTAATGTATTAAGCTATTAGAAACAAAGACATCATGAATTTTCAGCCAAATAGGTGGAACTTGAGAATTTCATCCTCAGTAAGGTAACAGAGACACAAAAGGACAAGCATGGCATATCCTCACTAATAAGTGGCTATTAGCCATAAAGTATAGAATGCCCACAATACATGCCACCAAACCAATGAAGGAGGACCCAAGTAAGGATGCTTGAATATCATAGGAAGCAAGTGGAGGGAGGAAAGAAATGTCCAGCCTCCTTAGTCATCCGAGAAAAGCAAATAAAAATAACCCTGAAATTCCACATCAACCAGTCTTGGCTAACATCAAAATTCAGGTGAGAGCAGATGCTGGCAAGGATGTACAGAAAGAGGAACACTCCTCCATTTTTATCCAGATTGCAAGCTGGTTCAACCTCTCTGGAAATTTGACTGGAGGTCCCTCAGAAAATTGGACATAGTACTACCTGAGGACCCAACAATACCAGTCTTGGGCATATACCCAAAAGATGCTCCAACATGCAAAAAGGACACATGCTCCACTATGTTCATAGCAGCCTTATTTCTAATAGCCAGAAGCTGGAAAGAACCCAGATGTCCCTCAGCAGAAGAATGGATACAGAAAATAAAATATAATATATATGACTTAAAACAATGGACATCAGGAAAACAAATAACTCAATTTAAAATTGGGACACAGATACAAACAGAAGTTACAGAAGAGGAAACACTAATGGTTAAGAATCACTTAAAGGTTAAACATTCTTCATCACCAGGGAAATTCAAATTAAAAAAAAAATGTGATCTCATCTTACACCAGTTATAATGGTCAAGATACATAAAAGCAGTAACAGCGCATGCTGGAGAGGATATATAGCAGAGTAAGCACTCATCTGTTGCTGGTAGGATTGCAAAACTGTATAGTTATTATTGGAATCAGTATTGTAGTTATTCAAAAACAAGGAAGAGAGAGAGAGAGAGAGAGAGAGAGAGAGAGAGAGAAAGAGAGAGAGAGAAAGAGAGAGAGAGAGAGATCTTACTTCCTCAAGGACAGATAATATAGAAAGTTATGTTAACATAGGGATAAATTTACGGAAACACTTCACGAAACTCCTTATTGTGTCAATATTAATTCATATAATATATAAAATTAAATAAAACACAATTATATTTAATGAATATAACAAATTGTTCTTAGAAAACAGTTTAGTGTTCTTGCCCTGATATCAATCATTTGGGTCAGTGTAGATGACCATTAATTTGCATATTTATGGAAAATGAAATTTTTGCTTAAGAAGTATGACAAATTCATTGTGCTAAGTGAGTGTTTACAGAAAAATTAACTTTAAAGTCAGATGCTTGATGGCCATAAAACATATAATGTAGTTTTTCTCAAGATTTATGCATCCCTCACTTCCAAAGCTCTCCCATTTATAGAAAAAAAAATTGAGGTTGATTTTAGAATTTTAATAAAGTACATCTTAGAATTTTAGAAAGTACTTTAGCTAATTTTGAGTACCTCTCTCCTGAAGAAATAATATTTACTGTCTTTAAATAAACTATATTTTTCCATGATTTGAACTAGTGCAAAACATTATGTTCTTCTACAACCTGCTCTGGGGGCATCCAGTGAAGAGACACTAAATGGTTGTTTTAGGGGTTCTCATTCACTGATATTGAGGACAATTTGAGCTGTTTGGAACCAGTTTCGTGTTCAGGATTTATGTTATGATTCTTCAAATACTTTATTAGTACAGCATTGGAGAAAAGTTACTGTTTACGTATGATATCATATATTAAAAGTAAAACCCTTCTATGCACAGTTTAAGATAAATATTAAAATCATTGATCTAATGATAGTTTATGAAGTAATTTTAGCTATTCTTATGTTGGTCAACATAGTTTTAATTTTGAAGAGAGTTTGTGTCTGTGTGTTTGTGTGTGGGGGGGTGTAGGTGTGTGTTTGTGTTTGTATGTGTGTGTGTGAGTGCATGCGTGCATGCACTTGTGTGTGTCTTATAGTAAGAACCATTATAAAACATAAGGGATTATAGAATCACTGTGCTACATTTGTTCTATCATTAAATTTGAGTTTAAGCAGATATGTTATATTCTTGGTATTTCCAGGATTTATGAATCATTTTTCTTTGAGCCTCTGTAAGTAGTAATAACAAGAAAAAATTCATATACAGGAGGTAATTAAATGTTGACTCAAAATAAAATCTATATATGACATAATTTTGAATTGATTCAGCTTAATGAATAATATCTACTTCCTGTTCTCTTAATTACATGTATATTTTCTAAATTTTTCACTTTAAGATAAGTTTTTAATTCAGTACACTAAAGATGAAAACATTATTTACCAAACCACAAGACATTTTGCATTTCCTATAAATGAGATTTTTTTTTAAAACTTTGCCTTGGTTTTAGTAGAATAACTATTATAACAATGAATCAAATCCATCATCTGTAACATTATAATATCTAGGAGAAAATTTCTAGTCAAACCTCTATTATTATGTAAGATAATATTTAAGTTTTAAGTCATTGTTAGAGATGTGGCTTTATTATAGATAACCTATGGTCATGAGGCTCTTTGTTTATTCATTGGGATTACAAAATATTAGACAAAAAATAACAAGCCTTGAATAAATGGAGAGAGAGAGAGAGAGAGAGAAAGAGAGAGAGTATGGCCTTTGCCAGAGTATAATGTGTGCACAGAGAGAGAGAAAGAGAGAATTTATGTCCTTTGCCTCAGTATGATGTCTTCACAACATGGTGAATAAATTAGAGTTAAAAGATGAACTCATGACCATAGGATATTCAAGTGAGATTCAGGGATTTGAGCTATCTGAACCATATCATAGGCTCTATATTTCATTCGTGGTAATTGAAGGGAGAAGGCCTAGCCCAAATGTAGGCAGTATTCCTCCAATAGGCAGACCTGGTATAAAAAGGTCCAAGAAAATTCAGTGTTGCTTGTCTGGATGAGTTCATCTCTGGATGGTTTTATAGCTGGGTCTCCTTTTGCTGTTACTACCTCTGACATCTTTCACTAACACTGGACTCCAGGTTCTTTATGGTCCAACATAGACCGAAGCCCAGTGACTATGCAGAATCTTCAGAGCCATATTGTGATGACTGAGCAATCCAACACTTCAGACTGAACATCTAACGTTCACAGCCCAGTCATTGGACAGATAGATGGAAGTCTTGATGATTTAATTGCTAAAGGTTAAGTAAGTACAGAAGGAGTAGTAGAAGATAGATATGGATAATAGATAAGACCACATAGTCAGTTATGTAAAGAAGGATTAAAATATCATGAATGTTTTGATCCTATTTTGTTAAGAATGTGGTGGTATACAGTCATCCTAAGTAGATACTTGTGTATTTCCTTGTTCTATATGTTCATTATATGTGACATATCTTTTGAATGTTGTAAATCTGTATCATCATCCTGATTTTATGGGATACTAAAAGTCTAAGCCTTCCTCAAGGTATTTCGGTGTGTATTCTGGAGAAAAAATGGTATACTTGTATGTAAGATAGTTACACAATGGAAGGTGTAATTATTACCAATATGCTATTGTTTTTATTGGGAAATTAAACATGCTATAATGACATGTGGTCAGAGATCAAGTACGTGATATTTAATGGTTAATCAATGTGCTTGGATCTGAAATCAAGTAAGGACCATATCTATAAGCAGATCTATGAGGGTATTCCTTAGAAATGTTAACTGGGTGGAAAAAAACTCTCTCCTAGTATGGGGCACACCTTCCGGCATTAGCAAGGATATAGGAGGATTGAGGAAACAGAAATGCCATCTTTTTCTGATAACTTCCTGCTTTGCCAATGAGTGAATCTATGCTATTTCTAGACAATGGCTTTGTAAATATTCATTGGTATATGATTCCAGCTTCTGCCAAGGAGTGCATCTATGCTATTTCTAGACAATGGTTTTTGTAAATATTCATTGATATATGAATCCAGCTACTTCAACTTTTCAACAAAACTGAAGAATAGTGACATTGAGAATTATCGAGGCATTCTGATTAAGATTGTGGATTGAGCAACTAGCAGGTTCTAGCGTTTTACTGTACCAACTTTCATTCTTAGACTACAAGTCCATACTAGTAGCCACTTTCAAAATATACATTTTTCCTATAGAAAAATATAGGAAAAATGCCTTAGAGAATTCTGGATAATATACCAAGAATAATTGATGTTCCTCCACCTGTGTATATCACCTTGTTTATTTATTTCTATTACTTCATCACAATGGCCTACATAATTTGTTTGTCTAAGAAGACCATTGAAAATATTTAGTCTTACCAGTAACTTTCCTTGTATAGCGTGTTTGGTATACCTAGCTCAATTGGTCCAATCAGAATAATGCTATCAATGTAATAGAAAAATGTTCTACCTTAAGGAAGAGATGGGTGACCAGCACTCTTTTGTAGTAAGTTGTAACATGGGTCTGGGAACATAAAGTACCCTTTCAGCACACTAACATTTTACTGCAAGCCATGCCAGCTGAAGACAATGTGTTTGATAGGTCTTATGGAGAGTTATAGCTGGAATGAATAACAATGACAAGATAAATTTCTACTGCCAGATTCCAAAGGTTGTGTTAATTTGCTAAAGAAAGAAATCATAACTTTTACAGCAGTTATAATTTAAGTCCCTGCTTGATTAAGACTGATAGCAACTGTTATTCTCCATGGTCAACAGTCTCTTCCACAGGAGCATTAAAAAGGAGAAAATGATATGTATTTGGTATAACCTACATTGGATCTTTCAATTTATTAATGGCAGCACTAACTTCCGTGATCCTTCACTGTATGTAATGTGTTTTGGATCACCATTTACACTGGAAGTGGCAACTCTAATCTTTTTCCTTTAGCCCTGCCAATCATAACTCTTCTCTATGTCAAGTGTTTAGAGTGTTCTAGGTTTCAAAAGATCTAATTAGATATTTCACGTGTACCACTATTATGGTCAAAGGCCATAGTCTCTTTAAAAATGATGCATAAATTTCATCAACAACATGGCTATCCCTTAAGACAAGGGGGTTTATGTTTGTAAAACCCAGGAGTATGAGCTCTGGTGTAGCACCAAACACAAGGAAATGGCACATTATACATCAATCATCAGTCAACAAAATGGACCGTGCATTATGTAGTAATAATAATGATAATGGTAATAATAATAATGTATTATTATTATTGTATTTATTTACATTTAAAATATCACCTTTCTCAGTTTCCCCTCTGCAAATAACATATCCCATTCTCCCTCCCATTTGCTTCTATGAGGGTGCTCACCTACCCACGTACCCACTCCTACCTCACCTCCCTAGCATTCCCCTACACTGGAGCATCAAGCCTTCATAAGACCAAGGGACTCTCCTCTGATTGATGTCAGGCCATTCACTGCAACACATGCACCTGGATTCATGAGTCCATCCATGTGTACACTTTGGTTGATAGTTTAGTCCCTGGAAGCAATGAGGGGGTGTGGTTGATTAATATCATTGTTCTTTCTATGGGGTTGCAAACCCCTTCAGCTCCTTCAGTCCTTCCCCAAACTCCTCCATTGGGGTTACTGTGCTAAGTCTGATGGTTGGATGCAAGCATCGGCACCTGTGTTGGTCAGGCTCTGGCAGAGCCTCTCAGGAGACAGCTATTTCAAGCTCAAAAGCACTTCTTGGCATCAGCAACAGTGTCTTGGTTTGGTATCTGCATATGGGATGAATCCTTAGGTGGGACAATCTCTGGATGACCTTTCCTTCAGTCTCTGTGCCACTCCTTGTCCCTGTATTTCCTTTGGACAGGAGCACTTCTTGGTTAAAATTTTTGAGATGTGCAGGTGGCACCATCTGTCAACTTGGGGCCATGTGTAGCCTCTGGACATGGTCTTTCCACATTCTTTTGTCAACTGAGTTTTTTTTTATCTTAACCATCCTGACTGGTATGAGGTAGAATCTCAAGGTCCTTCTGATTTGCATTTACATGATAACTAAGGATGTCGAACATTTCTTTAGGTTCTGCTTGGCCATTTGAGATTCCTCAGTTCAGAATTCTTTATTTAGCTCTCTACCCCAATTTTAACAGGGTTATTTTGGGTCTCCTGAGTCTAACTTCTTGAGTTCTTTGTATATATTAGATATTAGCCCTTGTAAAAATCTTTTTCTCATCTGTCAGTTGTCATTTTCTTCTATCAACGGTGTCCTTTTTCTTACAAAAACTTTGCAATTTTATGAGGTCCCATTCATCAACTGTGATCTTACAGCATAAGCCATAGGTGTTCTATTCAGGAAATTTTCCCTTTAGCCCATGTGTTTGAGACCCTTCCCCCCTTTCTCTTCTACTAGATTCCATGTATCTTGTTCTATTTAGAGGTCCTTGATCCACGTGAACATGAGCTTTGTACAAGGAGATAAGAATGCATCAGTTTGCATTCTTCTACAGGCTGACTACCAGCTGAGTCAGCACCATTTATTGAAAAAGCTGTCTTTTTTCCACTGGATGGTTTGAAATGTAAGATGAAGTCCCATAACCATTTTCCATGAACTGCCCTGATTTTTCATTCTGGCCAACCACTGTTGACTCTATTCTGTGTTTCTATAAGTAGCTCCTCACATGTGCTCCATCAAGTAAGACAAACTCTCTGTGTCATCAACCCATACTAGGGTGAAATACCTCATTGGGCTGTCATTGTTGCCCTACATCAAGTAACTAGATGTTCATTCCCATCTACCAGGAAAACCCATCCAAAGTCATTCTTCAGAAGAAATATCAGTCCATTATGGAATCATAAGTAAACTTACAATATTTTAAATGAGGCAAACCCTCTCCTAACAGAAGTGACACCTACTGTGAAAAAATTAAGTAGGAAAATCATTTCAGAAACTCATTTAGCATAAATGATATAACTATATCAAAGAAAGTGTCAATCAGGAAATCAGAGAATATTTTGAGACAGTGGGACATAGAGTGATAAAACTGGGGGCTGAGCAGGAAACCACTGAACTGAGAACAGGACCCCCGTTGAAGGAATCAGAGAAAGAACTGGAAGAGCTTGAAGGAGCTCGAGACCCCATATGTACAGCAATGCCAACCAAACAGAGCTTCCAGGGACTAAGCCACTACCCAAAGACTATACATGGACTGACCCTGGACTCTGACCTCATAGGTAGCAATGAATATCCTAGTAAGAGCACCAGTGGAAGGGGAAGCCCTGGGTCCTGCTAAGACTGAACCCCAGTGAACCAGACTGTTGGGAGAGGGCAGCAAGGGGGGAGGGTTGGGAGGGGAACACCATAAGGAAGGGAAGGGGGAGGGGATGTTTGCCCGGAAACCAGGAAAGGGAATAACACTCGAAATGTATATAAGAAATACTCAAGTTAATAATAATAAAAAATATATAAAAAAAAAAAAAACTGGGGGCTGATAATGATAAAATAGAAAAATACAATGTTTCCTTATAACACAAGATATACGAGGGAAGGAATGATGCTCCATATTGAATTACTTGAGATATTGTGGCATTATTAATCTCATAGAAAGAATTAAGAAGGTACTAATAAGCAGTACAGCAGGGACACAACTTAAAGATTAGATTATGCACATAGGATTGCAAACAAGGATAATAAATCTAATGATGTTATTAGCTAAATGATAATGATTAGCTGTAGCTAGACTGAAAAATTAAACAAAGCAGAAATAATCCCACAAGTACCAGAAACTGATATAATGGCTAACCAATAACCTGCCCAACTAAAGACCCAAACCATGGAGAGCAACAATCCTTAACACTATTAATCATATTCTATTATACTTGCAGATGTGAGCCTAGCATAACTGTCCTCTGACAGGCTCCACCCAGGAAGTGACTGAGACAAATGCAGATACCCACAGTCAAACACTGGACTGAGCTCAGGGATTCTTCTGGAAGAGTTGGGAGAAGAACTGAGGGCTTCAAAGGCATAGGAAGTCCATAGGAAGACCAAAGAGTCAACTAATCCGGACCCCGGGGGTCTCTTAGAGACTGAACCACCAAGGAGCATACATAGGCTGGACTTAGACCTCTCCTAACACATGTATGTAGCAGATATACAAGTCGGTTCGGTCTCCCAATAAATAAAGTGAGAATTGTCCCTAAAGCTGTTGCCTGTCAGTGGAATGGGTGCCCTTATCTGGGCTGCTCTCACTGGCCTCAGTAGGAGAATACGTGTCTAGCCATGCAGAAACTTCATGGGCCAATATTGGGGGTAGATACTCAGGGAGTCCTGCACACTCTCAGAAAAGAAAGGAGAGAGACTGTATGAAGGGGAACCAGGACCAGTGGCAGGGTTAGTGATGTTAAGTGAATAAAAACATAAATAAATAAATTACTGGAAAAAGGAGAACTGGAACAATAATATTACTGTATATGTCTCATAAATTAAAACAATCATAAAAACCTTTAGCAATTCTGCATACACATGAGAGACAATAGAAAATTATAAAAAAAGCACAAGCTGCAAAATCAGATTTAAAAATAAATTGACAAAAAGAATGTACCATGATACAGTCAACATATCAAGTACTCAAATTATATGCAGTTAAAATAGTAGTATCAGATACTAGTGACAATTAAAATTTTAAAAAATGTTATTTATGGAAATCTTTGAGAAAGAAAAGATAGGAGCAACATTTGCCAGTTGTCATTTGGGCCAACTATTACCCTTATAAAAATGCATTTAAATATTATGAGGGAAAGAAAATATTGTTTGGACATGAATGCAGAATCCCCCAGAAAAAACTAGCAATCACATCTTAGCAATGAGCAAAGTAAGAATGGATTTCAATGTACCAAAACTTTTCTCAGGGAAAGAGATTGACTTTACACTCGAAGCTAGATAATATACTGCATATCAGCATGCACAAAAACAAATTTTAAACATATCTGAATAGGTGAAGAATAAATAATTTTTACAGTATTCATATTCTTTATTCGTACCCTCCTCAACTGGGAAGTAATTTTTATATCATAAGGTAAAAGGCACTTCTGAAAAGTTTATTAAGAAGTTCATATTAGACACGAAATGTCATCTCCATCTCCGTCCTGCAGAAAGGAGCGACACCACGACATTCTTCTCAGAGCAGTTTATTCAGGAACCTTTCTTTCTGCATGCAAGCAGCAATCTTTCTTTTCTTTTTTCTCCTCTCTCTTCACCAGCCCCCCCAGCACACTCCCTTATATCCTCCCTCACCTCTGCCTCCTCAGTCCAGACTGCGTAATCTCAGTTCATAGGTCCACGTCACATGACCTGATCTTGCGTCATGGTGAGCCTGCGCAGCTCTCACAATGGACGTGGCTAGTTTCAGGTGTGTGAGGAAGTCAGGTGCTAGTCATGAGACTTAGCTGCAGTCCAGGGCGCCATCTTGGGACTGCCACCACACTCGTTCCCCACAACAAAATAATATATCTAATAATGGAAGATTAGAGACTTTATAATATCAAGTGCTAGACCAAGGTGTTTGTTTTACTTTTCAACATTTTACCCAGATGTTTTACGCAGTATAGCAGAATAAGAAAATAAATAAGAGGATTCTATATTGGAATATAAGGTGATTCTTTCATTTGGAGATGAAAATATCTGGTAAACAGAAAATTCTAAGGAATGTAAAAATTTACTATGAGTAGAAAGTTATTTAAGCCAGGGTACAAAATATATGATTAATATAAAAAAATCCCTGTACACATGTACAAATGGACACGATAAAATAAAATTTTGGAACAAGCCAATATCTGGCATATTTCATGAAATGCAAAATTAATGAGGAAATGAAAGAAAGAGGTTCATAAAACTCATTGAAAAAATCACTAGTGAAACCTTTCTGAATTCAGATTTAGTAGTGGAGATATGAAATCAAAATATTTCCAAGAAAATAATAATTACAGATTTTGATTTGATATGATCTATGCTTTGAAAGGTTATAAGTGACAAAAGAGCTAACAAAGAAGAAATAATTGAAAAGATTACCTATGTCCTGGGTTTCATCATGTAGGACAAATCTAATAACAAAAAGACAAATAACATAGTAAAAGTGTAGTGCCTCAATATATATGGATATATATGTATCCCTAAGAATATAAAACTATATTAATAATTCATGAACAGATGGTTATATCATCATTGGTTATTGAATAGATATTATTAGACTTAAAATTTAAATTCATAATCAAAAGCCACTCGGCCTCTCATCTCTGTCATTAGTCCCTGTGATAAAGAGTGAGATATATCTCATGAATATATTAAAAACATTGTCATATTACTCAGATTTCTACTCGAAAGTTCATACCCCAGAATAGAGAATATATCATTATGGAAACACGTTCATAACAGTGTTATTCACATAGTCAAGCAGTAAACATACACTTTAAGTCAATGAGGTAACATATATCATATGACTTTATTTACAGAACCTGCTTCAGAAGAGCATAATAGGCACAGACAAGAAGATAAGTTTTGATTTAAGACAAGGTAGAAAATGGTAGAAAGCAAAATTGATATCTCTCACCTAAGTGTGTTCTTTAAGAAAATGAATTTGTTCATGAATATAAGGATTTTCATACTAAGCTGTGACTATCATAATCATAAATTTGTATAAGTTGCAGGATGTATACATGTCCCCTTAATGGACCTGGTAAAATGCATACAGCAGGTTGTAATTATATATTTATGCAATTATGTGTAAAAATTATAATCAATAAAAAAGGCCACAAATTTGAGAACAAATAAGGGGGGGGGAAGTAAAAGAGAAAGCGGACATGGGAGAAAATGATAAAATTACATTATAATAATGAGGAATTCAGAATAGTGTGACATTTTATTTTGTAGATATTTGTAGTAGTATGGCAGTTTGGTCCTGGGAGAAAATGTGTAAAATAAATCTGAGAATTTCACTAAAGAAGTAGAAAATGAGGTGGTCAATCAATGGATCCTGGAGAATTGTTGTTTGCAGGACAAGAGATACCAACAGTCAAAGACTGAAAGGAGGAGTCTGGTAGTGTAATCAACTCTAGACCCACTAAGCACATCCGATGGAGATAAAGAAGAAAAGGGAATATCACATGGAAAGTGATGAAGAAGTTCCTAAAGCCTGTGTAAGAATCCTTGTTTCTATTTACATGAAACGGAGAGATGAATAATTATTTCATTATCAATAATTTAATAAATTTAAACCATTTAGCCAAACCCAATGTAGTTTAATTAATATACAAACTTTAACCTAAATTATGAAAATTACTTGTAATTTCCAGAAGAGACTGCTGATAAACAGTCTTAATTTTAATTGGGATTAATTGCCACAGGTAGAGCACTGTGATGTGACTGTCAAAGGATAACACAATTTAACCTTATGTTATTTCCACCAATATTTTGTACTGAAAATATAAACTGAGTTTATATTTTTAAATGAATTAAAAAGACAAAAGCTTCTTATATGAATCTTTTACTGTGTAATACAATGAGTGTTGTTCAACTTCGAGAAATTATTTTCAATATGTAATAGAGCAATGAGCTGGGGAGACGTTCAGGGGTAAGGAGCATGCATTGCTCTTGTAGAGAAGCTAAATCCACTTCCCAGTACTCATGCAGGGTACTCATGTAAGTGCCAGTAATCCAGCTCTGGGAGATATAATGTCCCCTTCTTGACTCCTTACATACCTGTATTCACCTGTGTATGTACTCACACATGAGGTCATAAATACACACATAATTATAAACTATAAAACCTGTTGCTATGTTTGAAAAAGTATTTAGATTACAACAACCACTGTCACATCTCTATCCCTTTATAAATAAATTAATTCTAGTGTAGCACGGAAAACTGACTATGGAAATACAGAGTTCTTAGAACTACCTGATAGTAATGTGTCCTCCTTACTAACTTAAACAATAATGTTGTATGAACTATGTATTTCTCCACTTTGGGTCAAAGGTGTAGAGGGATAAAAGGATCACACTATAACATACCAATGGTTAACAGCAGAGAGAAGACCACCTGTAAATTTATCAACATACACTCATTCTGTGTGCTTGACTTTTCCCCACTCTGTATATGGACACCTTTTAATCAAACTCAGATAAGGCCATGTATAGAGTACCACTAAGTCAATCACTACAGAGGGAGCACTGCGGGGCAGAGGATACCTTCCAAGAGGTATTTTTATAAAACATGTATTCAATGTCACTTCTTAATGTGACACACCAGGATCTATCTATTTTCAGAGTTGTGCTATAACTCAGTATTGTAAAAGTTATCTTTAAGCAAGTAGGCCTGGGTTTGAACTCTAGCACCAACAGCCTAACCAAAATAAAAGTATGTTTTTTTAATGGCAAGAATTAAAATGGCGGAAAGATTGGGGAATTATTTCCTAACAGCTAAGGAGTAAATTGTCATGATAGACAAATAGTTTTATTTTTCCACTACTTGTCTACACCTGATGTATTTCAGTTTGATTTCTTCAGTTTCTGGCTTACATGGAAAGTTCCATTTTCATTATTTCAAGCTTCTAACACAATGAAAGGATTTCTGTCATCCACAAACTTGGTCATGCTTAAAAGGTGAGACATTTTTTGTGTCATATTTATTGTTTAGAAAGCCATGCTACACAGCTTAAATTCAATTCATAGAAACAGACTGTATTGAACATACAGATCATACATAAAACTCTGTGAAAAAAGAAATGGAAAGAGGGAAATTTCTTGAGTTGTATAAGCCATAAGGTTGAATTCTACATACAGGAAAGTGATTTCAATTTATGAATCCTCATTTTCCTCTGTTTAAGAAGGAAGTTTAATGGATGTTGCAAAGAATATAAGAAAGAGGAAAATCTATATTTATGATGAACACAAGAGTTTCAAGTAATGCAAGTTAATACATGCAATAGAAATAAATATTGGAGTGATTTGAATAGGATTAGTTACCATAGTCTCATATGTTCTAATGCTCAGCCCGTAGAGATTGGCACTATTAGGAGGTATGGTGTTGTTGTAGTAGTTATGATCTTGTTGGAGGAAGTGTGTCACTGTGGGGAAAAGCCCTATGTCTCATATGCTCAAGCTATGCCTCAGGTGGCCCACAATGTTTACTTCTTACAGCCTACAGATAGAATATAGAAGTCACAGCTCCTATTCCTTCATCAAAACTGCCCATATGCTGGCATGGTTACCTACTAATGATAATGGACTGAACATCTGACACCGTAAGCCAAAACCTATTAGATGTTTTGCTTTTCAAGTGTTACCTAGTCCTTGTGTCTCTTCACAGCAATGGAATACTAGTTAACTATTAAAAACAAGGACATCATGAGTTTTACAGGGAAATAAAACACTCACAAAGACAAGCATTTTCTAATATTGCATAAAATATTTAGGGAAGATGAAGCAAAACCAGCACTAATTTAAAAGGTAAATAGTCAAAAGATATATTGCTACACACTTGTGATCTGGGTGTTGAAGGAGAGGCAGGATGAGTGTCACAGTTTGACTCCATCTTTGTCTAAACAGTAAGTTTCTGGCCAAAAAAACAATATGTAACAAGATAAGAAAAATACTAAAATTTAAGACTATACATAGTCATGCACATAACATGAATTTTCATGACAAGAATTTATAAGTGATTCTAAGACAAACATTTTAAACTCTTAACAGATTTTTCTATTCAGTGGTTCTTAATATATTAATGATATTTTCTTATATTTGCAGACAGGAACCTAGCATAACTGTTCTTTGAGACACATCATCTAGTACCTGATGGAAACACCCACAGTGAAATAATAAGAGCTTGGGGAATCTTGTGGAAGATGGTGAGGAAGGATTGAATGAACCAGAGAGGTCAAGAACACCACAAGCAAACATATAGAGTCAGTGAACTTAGGCTCACAGGGGCTCACAGAGACTAAATCTCAACCAAACAGGTTTCATTGGATGGACCTAGACCCCCTACACACATGTAACACATATGCAGCTTAGTCTTTGTTTGGGAACCCTGGACAACTGGAACAGGTACTGGGTCTGACTGTGTTGCCTGCCTTTGGACTTGTTTCTCCTAACTGAACTGTATTGTGTACATTTGATAGAAGATGAGCCTAGACCTACTACAAATTGATATGTCAAAGAATGGTGAATTCCATGGAAGGCATCCACTTCTTTAAGGAGAAAGGGAGTGTAGTCGGGAGTGAGGTTAAAGGGGAGGACTGGAAAGACAGGAAGGAGGAGAGGCTTTGACCTAGATAAAAAAGTAAATAATCTTTAAAAATATATTTACAGTGCTATATAATTATCTTCCTCTTCCAGTTGTTTCATCTTGAATTATGAATGTGAATTCTAGACGTATTAATCATTAACATCCTGCGTCTTCCCTCAGCAATTTCTGTTTTCTCTTTACACACACACACACACACACACACACACACATATATATATATATATATATATATATATATATATATATATATATATACTTATAAATGTCTCCTTAAGATCTTAACCATTACCCAAAGATGTCAGACCTTCCTAGACCCTGTCAGTGTTTGAGTGTTTGAGCCCTGCTGAGCCTTGCTGATGAATGTGGAAGCGTTTTGTTCCTAGCAAAGGAACATCCTGACCTTTCTGTTTGGCCTGGGTAGTACACCTTGGCAGTAGACCTAGGTGGTAACATTATTAAGTCAGTTCCTGTTTTTTGTACTCGTTTTTTGTTCCTGGGAGCATAAGCCTGTTTTTCCACTGTGCTTCCTGGAAATCTCCACCCGGGGAACTTGGGGTATATATTCTGTTAACCTCAGTAAAAGCTTTGACATTCACATATACCTCACAGAACTATGCCCAGTTCTCAGTTCTGTGGCACCGGCAAGTGGAGGTCCCACCAAGATCTGGAAAGTGAGAAATTTCTGACAGGGTTGTTCCAGGAGCCAGCCACTGAAGTGAAGGAACGTATTGGCTGAATGGGCCATGAAATTAGAGCCCCAGTAAGTGAGATACAGTGAAAGACACCACGGGAATTGAAAGCACCTGTAAAGAAAAGTAAAGATTTGGGCTATCAGTGAGTAAACCTTGGAAAAAGGGACAAGGTAATGGTAAATTCTTTTTGTGTATGTGTTCTTTAGGAGTTATGCTAAAATCTAAAGAAGCAAAGCCAATTCTCATAGATGTTTTTAGTCTTTGGACCCTGACTAGAGAGAGGTTACACCCTAAACATGAAAACGCATGGGTTTGAGAAAAACAGTCCTCCTGGACTCTCAAGAGATGCTTAGGCAAAAGAAGGAAAATGAGCTTAAGCTTTTTCGGAGCTCTCCTAGGGACAGAAGGAAGTTGGAGATGTCATGCCTTCTCACTGACTACTATTGGAGAAATGCTTGTTTCTGGTTCTGGGTCTTTTAGGTAAGACATCTAGGTTCCTTTGGTGGGACACCATCTAGTTCTTTCCCTCTATGTCTATTGTCTGTCCTTGGTGCACCAAGCGGTCCATGTCTGTCAGTTTATGTTTTTTGTTTTGTCGCATGAATGTTGTTCTGTGTTTCATGTTTAAAAGAAAAAAATGGTTAAAACTTTAAATGCTGGTTGCTCACCCTTTGATTTAATTTTAACTCGTTTCAAGAAAGAAACAAATAAATGAAAAGCAGTTTCGATTGGCCTTTGGAGCTCTGCATCTGTACCTAGGAGCCTAGGTCAGCTGGAGAAACTCCCTAGGGGCAGAGTGTCTGCACCAGCTGATCTAAAAGGAGTCAGCAGCTTCTCAGCTTCTAAGGTAAAGGAGCTGATGGCTGTTTCTCTTTTTCAAAAAATCCCTGGCTATGATTATTGGATTTAGCTGGTGACAAGATGATTTTCTTAAAATTATAGCTAGAAAAAGTAAAAATTGTGTTTGGTCTAAATGTTAAAGATATGTATAACCACTTCATTTTTGTTTCTTATTGGTTTTAAATATATAAATATGTTCTACATGTCTTGGTTATAGATTATTGGCTTTTAAGTTATTGGGTATGGTTAAAAATTTGTAACATTGGTAATAGAAAGTTGGCTTAAAACTGGTAATTCAGATGGAGTCATTCTAGACAACATGTGGCATGAGTCAACCCAGGGAAACAGGACTAAATTGGGATAATATTTTTATATAATTCTTATCATAGAAACCAGACTTTTATAAAAGAATTTAGGGCAATGTCTCTTTGTTGAGGTATTAGAGTCTGCACCATCATGAGTTCATATACAGGAACTGGCAGTCAAAATTAGTAGCATGAGGGATGAACTTGGTGTTTTGGAGAGACTGGATTTTGGAGACTAGATTGTTTGTTGGAGGTTGAGTTTTGCTTTCCAAAGTTGTGGATGTGCTTTTGTGTTACAAGGAAAACTTGAAGATTGTGGTTAAAGATTGCCAGTGTTACATTGGCGAGAGTTTCCAGTTCAATCACAGACAGGCTCAGGATTCTAACTCACACATATTTGTAATTAAGAAAAAATCAAACAGGTGGAGATTGCTACTGGGTTTACAAAGGGTTGATGAGGCTATGGTACTTGTTCTTACATTAAAGCCTGGTTGCTTGCTTCAACTGCCAATTCAAGAAATATGTATAAAATTGTTATAGATTTAGAGGATTGTTTTTATGCTGTTTCTTACATCCTGGTGATTGTGAAAGGTTTTATTTAGTAAGCTTGCTTACAGTTTTGGAAAGCCCATGAAGTGATATCATTAGAAAGTTCTGCCTCAAAGAATCACTTATGGCCCTACATTATGTAAAAATTTTGTCTCTGCTTCAATACAAGAAATTAGGGCTTTGAATATTTTGGTATATGTTATTAATTATATGGATTTTTTTTAGCTGATCCCTCTGAAAGAGATTTACTACAAGCCTTTGTTCTTATACAACCGCTTTGAAAATTTGGGGAGTACTTGTTGCTCCAGAAAAGATTCAAAAGCAATATCCTTCACAATACTTGAAACATCAGTTATATCCTAAACAAATTGTGGCACAGAAAATTCAAAATAGTTTACTTTAAATTATTTTTAAAGCTTCTAAAGATATGTTAATTGGTTAAGACGTCACCTTAAGCTTATCACAGGAGGACTTAAGCCTTTGCTTAATATCCTCAAGGGCGATGCAAATTCTAATTGCTCTAGACAATTAACTGATGAGGGAGGAATAGCTTTGCAGAAAGTAAAGAAAGCTATGTGTCAACAACAGATACATTAATTATATAGACTATGATCAATTGTTGGTTGTTTGTACCCAGGGTAGTCCTTTCAAAAAGGGGACTCATTTTTCCTCTTCAAGTAGATGTTTTAATGCCCTATTATGAAGCTGCTATTGTGTTAATACAGAATTATAGTATAGAGTCACGGAAGTATTTTGAAAAAGAGCCTGATGAAACATACCTTATTCCAAACAGCAATTAAATTGGTAGTTACAGAATACTGATATTTGGCCTATTACATATGCAAACTTCAGGCAAAATTGATAATTTTCATCTATGCATGCTTTTGTATTTCCTGTAACTTTGTGCATGCAACCCATAGAAAATGTACTTATTATATTCAAAGATGGTTTATCTAATGAGAAGGCAACATATATAGTTGGATTACCATGTTTATTCTCTTGAGTTTCCCCTTGCTTCAGCACAGATTATTGAATTATGTGTCGTAGCCTCTGTTTTTAAAATGTTAAAACCATACTTTCAGTTCGTATACCAATAGCCAATGTGTAGTGTATGGTTTGCAATTGATTAAAAGTTTTCCTTTTTTAGATACTGCTAACCCTCAAATTTTACAGCTATGTATGCTGATACAACTGATTTAATAGAATGTACTGTTCCTTTATAGGCCATTTAAGAACTCAGACTAAATTGTCCTTAGTGAGGAAGGCCAATGCCACAATAGATTCATATACTTTATATGCCTTACATAGGAATGATTAGCCAAACAATCTCATTCTTTATATCGTCAAAACAGTAATAGCTGGAGACAATAATTTGGTATATAAGTCAAATTGCAAATACCAGTCCTCATTGTCCTCAGTTTCTTCCTGTATCACATAATGGTGTTAATCCTCAAGGACTTATACCTTATAAGTTATGACAAATAGATGTTGCTCATTTCTGTTTTGGGAAAATTAAAATATTTATTTGTGACTATTGACACTTTTCCAGACTTTCTGGTTGCAATGGCTTTAAGAGGAGAAGAAACTAAAAATGTAATTAGTCATTACACACTTTACATGGATGGGGACAGCTATAACTCCTTAAAAAAGCAACAAGATTCTTAAATGGAGAGATGAGGAAGGACACGAGGGATGGTTTTAGCATTTTCTTTTAGAACAAATACCTACCAACCTGTGGGGACAAGATGTACTCAATGATATGAGAGCTGTGCTAACAAATCAGCCTGTACAAACCACGATGAGGAAACAAGGCTTCATCCTAGGGAAAGGATTGGGCAAAAATTACAAGGCAAATCTTATAATGTAAGTGAAGAGCTAAATATAATTAAACATCCTCATGGTAGAACAGCTTTGGGAAATTTATTCTAAGGGTCACTGCTAATAAACCTCCTTACATTAAACCTTGCCCATCACCTGGCAGTTAAATGGTCAGGTGTGGATTCCTGTCCTAATGGTCAGACAGTGGCCCCTGTTCTAAGGAAAATTGGAGGCAGCTCATCAATTAGCACAGGATATTGTTCCTTCTACTTCCTCTTGAAATACACCCTTTTTTTGTGATTGAACAAAGGTCTAGAAAGTGGAGATTCTTACAAGATTTAAGAGAAATTAACGAAACTATGATGCCAAGAGAACTACTCAGCCTGGTGTTGCTTCTCCTGTACCTATACCACAAAAAAAAAAAAAAGGCACATGTTAGTTATTGACTTAAAGGGTTGTTTCTTTACTATTCCACTAGATCCAAAAGCTTGTGAGAGATTTGCTTTTAGCATTCCTTCCATAAATTTTCAGGAGCCTTCTCCTCTATATCATTGGGTTATGTACCTCAAGAGATGGCCAATAGTCCTACTATGTGTCAGATGTATATAGCCTCTGCCCTAAAGCCCTTACAGTGAAAGTATCCATAGTTATATATAATACCGATGGTTCTTCCAATAGATAAATAGTACTGCCTATGTAGAACTCTACATCTTAATGCTAATTCTTTGAGGTTTTACAATAAAGTAACTAAAGAACAAGCAACCCAAATAGTCAATGTCCCCAGTGTACCCATTTATTTCCTCTTCCAATTTGGGAGTTAACCCAAGAGGGTTACACCCTAATGATATTTGACAAGTAGACGTTACCCATATTAATGAGATTCCTTATAATTCTCAAAGACAAGGTATTGTAAAATGGGTATTATAAAGCTTTAAAACAATATCTTAATAAAAAGGGAGAGTTATATCCATGTATGCCATACAATTATTTAAATAATTCTCTTTTTAATTTAAATTTTAAATTTTAAAATTTGGATGCCAAGGAACTCTCTGAGTGTTTATGGCACCGTACAATTAGGCATACTTGTGCCTAGGTGAGATGGATGGATCCACATATTAGCATATGGCATGATCTTGTTTAGGTATTTAATATGGGAAAGAGGGAATATTTGTGTTTTTTTTTTTCCTGCAGGATGCTTCAGGTGTGTGCTAGTGGCTTATGTATGGGAAACTGGGAAAGGGAATAACATTAGAGATGTAAATAAAAAAATGATAAAAAAAGAAAAAATCTTAATTTCAACTCCTTGGAAGAAGAATCATTGAGCTGGTACTGCAATTTCAGTGACACTGGTATACTATGCTCTACAGCAGCAATACCATTATCCACTAAGACAACCAATACACAACAGTTTGCTCTTCCTTGCCATAGCTTATAGATTCATTCTTGTTCTGATCAATATTCATTGTAACCTGCATTTAATTTTGATTTTTTTTTTTGCTTCTGTTCAATAGTTGCCAGTCTATTAGGTGTGATTTACCTATCTAACTGTTGGTGGTCCAGGTCTGCCTTTTACTAACTTTTTTTATGCCAATTGGGCATATGTATACATTCTTTATAGACAGAGAGTGCATCCAAAATTAAAAAATCATAAGTGAAAAGGGAGACATAACAGCAGAAATTGAGGAAATTCAAAAAAATCATCATATCCTGTT
Organism: Rattus rattus; assembly: GCF_011064425.1. Classification (NCBI taxonomy): domain Eukaryota; kingdom Metazoa; phylum Chordata; class Mammalia; order Rodentia; family Muridae; genus Rattus; species Rattus rattus. The sequence goes on along the minus strand of NC_046164.1, from coordinate 83,465,605 downwards.
ACAAAAGCTGATATTCAATAAAACTGGGAAATCTGAATAAAATGGAAAATTTTCTAGACAATTGCAAGATACCAAAGTTTAATCAGGATCAGCTAAACCATCCAAACAATCCGATAACTCCTAAAGATGTAGAAGAGTTTAATAAAAGTTTCCAAACCATGGGGTTGGGGATTTAGCTCAGTGGAAGAGCGCTTGCCTAGCAAGCGCAAGGCCCTGGGTTCGGTCCCCAGCTCCGAAAAAAAAAAAGTTTCCAAACCAAAAGGAGCCCTGGACCAAACAGCTTTAGTGCAGCATTCTATCAGACCTTCCTAGAAGACCTCAAACCAATATTGTCCAAACTATTCTACAAAATAGAAATAGACAGAGCACCACCCAGTCCCTTATATGAATCCACTATTACCCTTATACCTAAACCCCACGAAGACACAACCAAGAAAGAGAACTTCAGACCAATTTCCTTTATGAATATCGACACAAAAATACTCAATAAAATTCTTGCAAACCGAATCCAAGAACACATCAAAATGATCATCCATCATGATCAAGTAGGCTTCATCTCAGGGATGCAGGAATGGTTCAATATATGGAAATTCATCAACATAATTCATTATATAAACAAATTCAAAGAAAAATCCCACATGATCATTTCATTGGATGCTGAGAAAACATTTGACAAAATTCAACACCCGTTCATTAGAAAAGTCCTAGAAAAATCAGCAATTCAAAGCCCATACCTAAACATAGTAAAAGCAATATACAATAAACCAGTATCTAACATTAAACTAAATGGAGAGAAACTTGAAGCAATCCCACTAAAATCAAGGGGTAGACAAGGCTGCTTACTCTCTTCCTTCTTATTCAATATAGAACTCAAAGTCTGAGCCACGGCAATTAGACAACAAAGGACATTCAAAGGGATACAAATTGAAAAGGAAGAACTCAAAATATCACTATTTGCAGATGATACGATAGTATACTTAAGTGACCCAAAAATTCCACCAGAGACTTTTTAAGCCTGATAAACAACTTCAGCAAAGTGGCTGGGTATAAAATTAACTCAGACAAATCAGTAGCCTTCCTCTACTCAAAGGATTAACAGACTGAGAAAGAAATTAGGGAAATGACACCCTTCACAATAGTCCCAAATAATGTAAAGTACCTTGGTGTGACTCTAACCAAGCAAGTGAAAGATCTGTATTTCAAGAACTTCAAGTCTCTGAAGAATGAAAATAAAGATCTCTGAAGATGGAAAGATCTTCCATGGTCATGGATTGACAGGATTAATATAATAAAAATGACATCTTGCCAAAAGCAATCTGCAGATTCAATGGGATCCCCATCAAAATTTGAAGTCAATTCTTCCTAGAGTAATAAAGAGCAATTAACAAATTCATTTGGAATAACAAAAACCCAGGATAGTGAAAACTCTCTTCAACAATAAAAGAACTTCTGTGGGATTCACCATCCCTGACCTCAAGTACTATTACAGACCAATAGTGATAAAAAAAACAAAAAAAAACAAAAAACAAAAAACAAAAAACAAAAAAAACCAACTATATGATATTGGCACTGAAGCAGGCAGGTAGATCAGTGGAATAGAATTGAATACACAGAAATGAACTCACACAACTATGGTCACTTGATCTTTGACAAAGGAGTTAAAACCATCCAATGGTGCTGGTTCAACTTGAGGTCGGCATTTAGAAGAATATAAATCAATCCTTTCTTATTGCCCCATCCAAAGCTTAAGTTGAAGTGGATCAAGGACCTCCACATTAAACCAGATACATTCAAACTTATAGAAGAAAAATAGAGAAAATAGAGAAAAGTTTGGAACTCATGGACCCTGGAGAATATTTTCTTAAAACACCAATAGCTTATGTTATAAGATCAAGAATCAACAAATGGGACCTCATAAAACTGCAAAGCTTCTGTAATGCAATGGATGCTGTCATTAGGACTTAAAGACAACTAACAGATTGGGAAAAGATCTTTACAAACCCTACATCTGAAAGAGGGCTAATATCCAAAATATACAAAGAACTCAAGAAGTTTGACTCCAGAGAGCCTAAAAACCCTATTAAAATTGGGGTTCAGTTTTAACCAAAGAATTCTCACGTGAGGAATAAAGAACGATTGAGAAGTACCTAAAGAAGTATTCAACATTCTCAGTCATCAGAGAAATGCAAATCAAAACAACCCTGTTTTCCACCAGTCAGAATGGCTAAGATCAAAAACTCAGGTGACAACAGATACTGGCAAAGATGTAGAGAAAGAGGAACACTCCTCTATTTTTGGTCTGATTGCAAACTAGTACAACCACTCTGGAAATGAGTCTGGAGATTCCTCGAAAATTGGACATTGAACTATTTGATGATCAATCTGTACCTCTCCTGGGCATATACAAAAGATGCTCCAACATACAATAAAGACACATGCTCCTCCATGTTCATAACAACCTTCTTTGTAATAGCCAGAAGCTGGAAACAACCCAGATGCCCTTCAACAGAGGAATGGATACAGAATATATGGTATATTTACACAATGGAATACTACTCAGCTATCAAAAACAATGACTTCATGAAATTCATAGGCAAATGGATGGAACTAGGAAATATCACCCTGAGTGAGGTAACCTGAATACCGAAAAACACACATGGTACACACTCATTGATAAGTTGTATTAGCCCAAAAGTTCAAATTACCCAAGATACAATCCACAAAACACATGAAGCTCAAGAAGAAGGATGACCAAAGGGCAAATGTTTTACTCCTTCTTAAAAGGGGGAACAAAATTATTCATAAGAGGGCATTTGGAGGCAAAGTTTAGAGCAGAGACTGAAGGAACAACCATTCAGAGCCTGCCACACATGGGCATACAGCCACCAAAACTAGATAAGATTGATGAAGCTAAGAAGTGTATGTTGACAGGGGCCTGATTTAGCTGCCTCCTGAGATGCACAGCTAGAGCATGTCAAATATGGAAGAGAATGCTAGCAGCAAAACATTGAACTGAGAAAGGGGTCCCCATTGGAGGAATTACAGAAAGGATCAAAGAGCTGAAGGAACTTGTGACCCCATAAGAACAACAATGCCAACCAACCAGAGCTGTCAAGGACTAAACCACTATCCAAAGACTATACATGGACTGACTCAAGTGTCCAGCTGCATATGTAGCAGAAGATGGCCTTGTTTGGGCACCAATTGAAAGAAAAGGCCTTGGTCCTGCCAAGGCTGGATCCCCCAGTGTAGGGGAATGTGGTGAGGTCAGGAAAGGGGGTGGGTGGGGAGGGGAACACACTTGTAGAGGAAGGGGAGGGGGTGGAATTGTGAGATTATGTCTGGGAAACCAGGAAAGGGAATAACAACTTTAATGTAAGTGAAAAAATATCCATTAAAAAAAGTAACTACAAGGTTGGAGATTTAGCTCAGTGGTAGAGTGCTTGCCTAGCAAGCACAAGGCCCTGGGTTCGATCCCCAGCTCCAGGAAAAAAAAAAAAAGAAAGAAAAAAAAAGTAACTACAACAGAAGTTTGCACTATGTAGTTTTCTTTGTTTGTTTGTTTTCTGGAAGAATATGGAAGAACTTGTGACTTTGATCTTGAAAATTAGTTAGATTCTATAAGTAAGATTGTTGGGATATACAAATAGGAGCTTTGAAGATAACAATACTGAGATAAATGAGGATTATAGAGGCTGAGATCAAATGTTTCAGAGGGGAACAATATAGCACCTGGGCTGGAGACCATTCTTGTGATATTTTGGCAATTAATGTTTCTACCAGTCTACATTTTTGACTGTGTCATAAGAATTTGCTTGAGGCTCAATTCAGATATTTTGGACAATTTTTTTGGCTGGACCTATTTCAAGACAGCCTATAATGAATATTATGCAGGTCTATAATGAACAGGAACATGAAGAACAAAATGAAATAGAAAATGTTCAGCTTGAAGAGAAAAAAAAAACACCACCATGAAATTAATGTTGGACCCAAGGCTTGTGCTGAATATAGGTGGGATGCCTGACTCAAAATGGAAAAATTAAGTAAACAAAGTATCATTTTCACGGCAAGACTCTACCCATCTAGTCTTAAAACTTGTCAAAAATGCCTAAGGAATTATTAGTACAAAAAAGCTAGAATAAAAGAAAATTTTATACAACTTAAAATAAAGAATTTGGAAACAGGCTTCCTTCACAGCGGGCAAGGAAACATGGAAGCATCAGCTATGTGGTTCCGGCTTTTGAAACATTCAAAAAAAATAGAAAAATGTAATGCAGAACTCAATTCTGGAACATGGTGGTTAAGGGGACTTGCTGGAGTCACAATATCATAAAACTTCCTTTCATGGAGGCTTGGAGGGAAATTTAATAAAGTTCTAAAGTTGAAGCCTGGATAATATTGGGACATATTGTTCCATGTTGAAGACACCAAAGCCTTGGAATGTTTACCAGGGAGACTTGGACTCGGGAAGTTAAAGTAGCCCAAGAGAGAAAATTTTGTTGCAGTCATAAAACAAGGAAAGGCTTAAAAACTATGTAACCTGATTGAGATGCTGCAGTCAAAAGACTGGGCTACTTCCATTCTGGTTTTCAGTCCTGCTCAAAACTTGTTCCAATATTTTCTTTCTATGTGTCCTTACTACCTTTTGAAAAGATAAAGTTCTCTTTATGTCATTGGCTCTTGGCAGTATTTAATTTACTTTGTTTGACTTTCCATGGGGAAATTAAAAGGTTGCCTTCAGTCTCAGAATAGATGTTCTTTTAAATTTTACTGAGATCAAAAGAATTTGGGGACATTTGAAGTTGGAGTAAAATATTTTCTATGTGTGCTCCCATCAGAAATAAAATGAAATTCAATACAAATTGCTTACGACCAACATAAAATGTAAACATTTCTCATTCAAAATTGAAGAACTTAGGTATAATAAGGAGGAATCACACCAATACAACTTCCAAACCCATCACTACAAACACCAAATTCTGTGGTTCTGTGTCGTGCATTTGGAGCTCATAATATAACCAACTAGGATTCAACTGGCTTAGTAGGAACATCTATCAATCTTTGTTGCCTGAAACTCACAAAGATCTTGGTTCTGTTCTACTTTCTGACCACAGATCTCCTTTAATCATGTGCTAGTAAATGACATTTCCAATGTCCTGTAGTTTCTACTACAACAGAGACATTACTTCATAGCTTTGTGCTATTGCATTTTAGAACCTGTCACCAAAGATCCAAGTCTACCACAGTGCGTAGCCTCAATTGAAACCTCAAGTCTTGCATCTTTTATCCATCAGTTGTGCATGGTGTGATAGTTTTAAAGAAAATGTCCCCTTCATAGGCTCATAGGGAGTGGTACTTTTAGGAGTTTTGACTTTCCTGGAGTAGATCTGTCATTGTTGGAGGAACAGGGTCTCAGTCTCCTCCTGCAACCTGCAGTCAGAGAGGTAAATTTCTCAGCCTCTTCTCCAGCACCATGTCTGCATGAACGCTGCCACACTTCCCACCATGACAATTATGGACTAAACTTTTCAACTGTAAGCTGGCTCCAATTAAATATCTTCCTTTGTAAGAGTTTCCATGGTCGTAGTGTCTCTACTTAGAAATTAAACCCTAAGACACATGGGAAAATAGCCAAGATATGCTGCCTGCTAGAGATGTATCAATTCCTCTTGGATAAGAGCTGTGCCCTCTTCTGTGTGTTAAGTCTGAGCTAACATTTCTCTAGGCAATTCTTCCCAAGAACAGGGAACTAGCAACAGTACAGTAACTACTGTAAATATTGAAGCTATCAAATACATGTAAAGCATTAAAGTCAAAATCATATATTTGCTCAACTAAAATATTTTTTAATATCCATTAAAACTCATATCTTAATTAGCCAAGAAAAGACAAGCCTTAAGGTGCTCATTGATGTGGGTTATTGGCTTCATATTTGATTAAATTGTGTTCATAAATCATATTTGAAGGCAAGTAATTATCTATACATCTCTATTTATCTATGTCAATTTTGTTGATCATGCTGGTCTGAACTTTCAGGTCCTGTTTAATTAGTTTTCTTGTTTTGGGTTAGGTTTTTGAGGCAGGATATCACAGTGTAACCTACTTTGCCATGTAAATCACTGTGAAGGACAGTCTGGTAAATATGTTTCCATTCATTCTCTCAATCAAAGACAGAACAATTTTAAATTTATCTCTAGATTATAATTTTTAAAACTCACCTCATAGTTTATTTTCTTTGACATAATTATATAATTTTTTGAATTCAATATTAACAAAATTGAGTTTTATACATATACAGCTTCATAAATTAACAAACCTATTTGTCTAAAACTCATAAAGCCAGACATAACTAACAGTATTACTTCTTCAATTGCCTCCCAATCATTGTAACGTTTCTCTAATATTAATATACATTCACCAGAAAGTAATTTTCTATTTATGCTCTATTATTTTCTTCCTCTTTAATTTAGATAGTTTTAATAATATTATCTATATGATTTACTTTTAATGGACATTAGTGATTAAAGATAAATGCATGAAATGTTTTAAATGAAAAGATTTTATTTTTTATTTATGTAGTATGATTTCTCTCTTCTCTCTCTCTCTCTCTCTGTGTGTGTGTGTGTGTGTGTGTGTGTGTGTGTGTGTGTGTGTGTGTGTGTGTGTGTGTGTATGTTTCCACATAGTATAAGTGCCAGGGGAGTCAGAGCCCTGGATTTATATATCTAGGATATTGTGAATCACCAGATAAGGGTCCTGGTAACTGAACTTTTTCCTTTGGAAAATCATCAAGCACATTTATTCACTGTTTTATTTCTTTAGTTACTATTACATTTTTGTTTTTAAATCAGTATTAGCATTATAGAAAATTGACCAGAAAGAATATAAATGTCTCACTTATATTTACTCCCCATTCTGTTTTCTATTATAAATATGACACATCTTTAAATTATGAGAAATTATTAATTGCCATAGTTTACATTGGACTTTGCTGTTGGTAAAACATTATATGTTAGTATAAACATTATTCATTTCAAAGATCAACTACTAATATCATTTATCCATCACAATGATATCATACAGAACAGTAATATTATACTAAAATCCTCCTATGTGATATCCAATCACTCGTTTGGTAAAATAGCCTTGTGTCATAGGGTATTGAGTCAGGCCATATTGGGCAAGAGTCTCCATTCATAAAGAATTGCTTGTCATTTTCCTTATCAATACTGTTCTTCTCCACTTGCAGAAATATATATATATCTAGGTATTGGATAAGGCCCAATCTGCTGCCAGTCAAACAACTACAAATAGCTGGTACAACTACAAATACCTTCCTGGTAGCTATCTACACATTTATACATATTCCCCAACTGCTCAAAAGGCATTCAGCCTTCACCCTGCTGTAAGTTTGTGGCCTCTTCTTGCTCAGATAAACAGTCTCAGACATTTAAGATCAGGTCTATCTGCCTCTTTACCTCCTTTGTCTTACAGCCCCACCTTCTTCCTCAAGGTCTGGTGGCCACTATGTATGATGCTGTCTCCATAACTCTGCTTTTATAAGGACCTTATTCTTGGAATGGTGTAGTAAGGAGCTTTTCAGTTTGGATTCTTCCTCCTAGAAATATACCTTGCTTTCCTTCATGTCTTCTGATGGATTAATGTTTCTTGTCTATTACAGACTAAGCCAAAATTTAGTGGACTTAATGAAGGTGGTTCCTTTGTTCACCCACATCTTGTTTTTTTTATCAAATTATGTGTGATGAAGGCAAATACCATATATGCCAATTCTAGTATGTCTTTAGACATATTTTAAGCATGTTTTGCAAAGGCTGGTAAATGGTATTGCTGCATATTATAGTAAGAATATATTTTCTTTGTTAGAAATTGCTAAATTCCCTTCCAAAGTAACTTTATGTCTAACCTGCAATGCATGAAACATCAGCTTTCCCATATGATTACTATCTATTGATAGGATAAAGGTCAGATGTTATTGTTTCTATAATTTTCAGCTTCTTAATGCTGTAGGATGTTTAGAATTTTTCTAATGCATTTCATTTTCTATATGTTGTTTCATGAGTTATATAGTCAGAATTTTGTTTCTTCTCAAAAATTAGTCAGATTTTGTTCTATTGATTGTTAATGTTGCAATTTTGGACACCAATCATCTGTTGTATTTGTGCCTTGTAATTATTTTCCATGTTTTGGTTAATATTTATATGTTATTTGCTGTTCTTTAGTAGTATAGAAACAATAACCATTCTTATATTCCTTTTACATAGAGGTAGTGTCAATTCTATATCACTACTTCTTCTCTCAAATTTTGCACTGTCACTGTAATTTTTAAACCATTGTTTTGTAGCAGTTGTCCTGGGTAAGTACCACACCCATGAGCATCCTCATTTCAGAAGGAGAGCCATGGTATATGAAAGTAATGATTACATATTGCATCAATGTTCAACTTGGTATACCAATAAATTTTATAGAGGTTACATGTAGGAATATGGTAGAAAGGTTACATACAGAATCAGCAATGACTCAAAAGACAGAGAAGATCACCCCAGGATGGGTGAACTCTCAAAAGAGCTGGAAGCATAAATCTTACTGTACAACCTATAGGCACCTCAACTTATTGTAGAGTGTCCAGTCTAAGTGGCTTAGTTGGTCTGAAACTTTTCCTGGTAACTCAGCTGACCTTTGTATCTTTTTTTATCAGTTTTGCTGTCTTTGGTCCTTGCAGGCTTCTTGGATGATCTGAAAGGGACTCTTGGTAGTCTTTTTGCTGTTTTTGTACTATCGAGAAGAACGGACCTGGCTTAGGGAATCTGGTCAGTTTCATGGAGATTCTGAAGCTAATTTGAGTTCTTTACCTCATTTCTTAATGAGTTTACCTGCTGGATCCAAAATTTCGATGTCAAATGCTATTGCTACACAACAAAATAAAATAAGGAGGAGAAAGATAAGTGAGACTGAGAGATCAGATCTTGGGTTTAGACTCCATCATAGATAATCTGACCTAAGATTGAATTCTTGTTCACTAACAGGCCTGCATAGGTTACTTCCCACCAATCCTTGCCTCCATGTTACAAGCCTTTCCCTGGCACTTTGCTTCCTAACAACTACCAATCAGGAGGAAAACAGAAGTTTATGATTTGGCTCAGAGCAGAGAGCAATTGAGGTAAGGGTCAACAAAATTGCATAATAGACCCCCAGACAGATGTGTATCAGGCTAGAAACCCCTTGCTTGCTTGCCATTCCCTGTAAAACCACTGATACCTTGGGGCTTCACCCTCCCATTCTACTATGTGTAGGGCCCAAACTTGAACTTGTAATTAAGACCCTAGTGTGATGCATAGAAATCTGTTCCTTGGTTGTCTTTTGGGATTCATGAAACAGGACAACATTTTTGTTCATTGCCTAGGAATTCCCCATGACTTCCAGGACTCTTGATCCAGACAGTCTCAATAAATGGTAATTCCTGTCTGAGTCTGATGATACGTTTATGTGATGCTGTAGTAAATCTGTTCGTGTGTCCAAATGGTATAGTGATTCTGTGTATCGGTCTGTGTAGTGCCTGCAAGAAATATGTTCTGTAATTCTGTTCTCAAAAGAAATCTAAAAAAAACCAGTATTTTGTGGTCAGATGAAGCTGGGCAGGTGTGCCAAGGGTCCTCACCAGTCAGGGACTGGAAAACCTTAAGCGTTTCATTCAGGGTTGAGCACTTTGGCTCTTATCATTTGGTTATTAATCCTCTTATGTTCATGTTTGTTATTAACTCTTATGTTTCTTGTTTCTGGGCAACTTGACTTTGACTGATGATGTTGGGACTAGAGGACTTGCCCTATTAGCTTAACACTTTCTCCCTGAAAGAGACCTCATGCGTGAAGAAGCCTAGGAGTCCCAAGACCACAAGGGAGGCCAAGCTGAGGCTGGTCTCTGGGCCTCCAGGAACCTCTTGGCCTGCTGCAGGGTTGTGCAATGGGCAGTGCCAGTTAAGGTCTGCACAGAATTTCTGCAGCTGCTATGAGGAGACTTGGGACAAAAGGGAGCAACAGAACTCAGCTGCTCAGCTCTAGGCTACTTGAAAAGGCTTGGAGGGACAATGGTACTGGTCCAATTGTTCAGATGCACAGGTAACTGTGCCATCCCCTGCTGCAGTGCCATGGTGTTTTCCAAGATAACAATGGTCAGAGGCTGAAGGTGCAGCTGAATGAGGGCATGAGGTACTAAGGGATGTCTGAGCAAGCTAGGTCCAGAACCTGCTTTTCCCATGTCCAGACAGCAAACTGTGCTTCCCAAACCTGCCCTCTGCAGGGATGTTCAAAAATGAATACCAGAGAGGCACATTTGTTGAAATCTTTAGTGTTCAAGAGAATGATCCTGCTTTCCTTCCCCATCTTAACCTCCATAGCTGACCCCCCAAGCCTAAATCTTAGGATCAAGTCCCCACCCCAAAATTTTCATTCAGAAATTAGCCAAAGTAGAACATGACAACCCATAGAAAAGGCAAGATAGCTATTATAGCTCCTGTTTTCTACTTCTTTGTCTCTATCTGAGACTAAAAACAGAAACCAACACTTTGTAGAAGTCATAGCTTTAAATGAGAGTCTGAGGAAAGAGTCCCCGCTAACTGCCATTTCAGCCATTTTAGCAGATTATCAGGTGGATACTTTCTTTCTCTTCATTGTCCTTACCTCCAAGCTCAGAAGTCAGGTTCCTTTCCAGATCTAGGAATCCATTATTGTTACTTGGTTACTTACTGAATGCTTGCTCTGAAGTCACTGCCCAGGGAATAGATGCTTGCCCTAATGTCACTCAGTCATTTTGCTCAGTGAGTGGATACTCTTCCTACCAGGAGAAGTGCTTGCTCCCTGTTTGACAGATTTAGTCTCTGAGTTGTGAGGAGAGGGCCTCTTCAGGCAACATCCTGCCACATTCAGTCCATGAGAAGAGCAGCTATTCCCTTCGATGTGCCTTGAAGCATTCAGTGCAGTCACCTACTTAGAGGTAGAGTAAACAAGACAATATGCTGTGCTAGGGTGTCAGGCAACCTAGAAGGGCTTTAGACTAAATCCTTCCAGGATCTGCCCTCCACCCCCTCTGCCCAAAGATTATAAATGAGAATGATCTTCACCATGTGATCAACCCCTATCTTACAGCACAACTTCAACTTCAAATTCCGGTGTCATCATGGGGGAGGGTGTGGATTTATCACTGGAAGAACAACTAGAGAACCCAGAACTACTCCTCTGCAGAAAACCCCCAGATTTAATTAGGCTCTTAGAGCCAGTTCTCTTCAATCAGCAATACACTGCAGTAGTTTTTGCAGATTCTCTTCACCACACAAAAGAGGGAAAGAATTCAGACAGAGGCCAGGAAGCTGGTTCCTGGCCCCATGGGGGAAACCAGCAATAACCAGGCAACTATTGATGCTGGCTTTCTCTTACCTCACCCAGACTGGAACTTCTACACCATTGAACGTTAGGAAAGATTATTGGTTTACCAATAGGCTCTATTGGCAGATCTCAAGGCATCTAGCTACATGACAGCCCAATAATTCAGCCAAGGTATTTACCAGAAACAAAAGCATCAGTAACTCTAGCCTTTAGCCTTTATTAATCAGGCAGCACTAGATATTAAGAGAATACTCCAGAGGTTTAAGAGATTTAATAATAGTGACAGAAAAGGAGAGTAAAGACAAATAAAAGAGTGGAAACAGCAGACTCCCATTCTGACAAGGCTAAATAGAACATCCATGGCTATACCAGAGGACCAGAAGTGATGCCTGAAAGAGATGACTTCCAGAGAAGGAGAAATGGGCTAAGGACCGAGAATATGCCCTCTTGAGAAAGAACGAATGTAAAAAGTAGGTTCAGAAGCACAAAGCCTGGAGCCTACTGGGAGACAAACTTCATAGAGGTAAAACCAGGAAAACGTAGATAGAGGTATTTAATGGTGTTTAATAGATATCTTTTCAAGATGGACTGAGACTTTCCCCAGCAAGCATGAAACTGTATCCAAGGTGACCAAGAAGCTTTTAGAGGAGATACTGCCAAGTTATAGGTTTCCCCAGATGATATGGGCAGACAATGGACCAACCTTTCTGTCCCAGGTAAAGGGGCTTAGCAAATATTTTGGGGATTGATCAGAAACTTTATTGTGCATACAAACCCCAGAGTTCACGATAGGTAGAGAGAATAAGCAAAACCCTAAAGGAGCCCTTAACTTTGTTGACCTTAGAGACTGGCCATGACTTGGTAACTCTTCTACCCTTTGCTCTTTACTAGGTATGAAATTCCCCTTCCTAGATGGGACTCACCCCTTTTGAAATCATTTTTAAGATACCATCACCCCATTGTTCTTAAAATACAGGCAGTGGCTTAGTCCGAGGATGGCCCCTTGTTAGATGATCTCAACTGTGTCCAATGGAATTATAAACACATTTGGCCTAAACTCTGTGTGCTCTATGAAACAGATCCCCCTCCAGCCAGAGATAATTAAAGCCACATTTAAAAAAAATCATATGTTCTCATCTTGACCACACTCACTACCCTGAAGGTCAATGAAAATACAATGTGAATTCATCACATATGCCCAAATTGCAGACCCATTTGCAGTTAAAGACAACCCAGACCAGCAGGAGAAAACTCAACATTCTCTTTTGCCACAAATTGATGGGAACCCTACACAAGCCCCAGAGACACCACAAAGACAGGGGGATGACAACCCTGAAATCCTCTAGAATGTGTTGGTCTAGTCTTTTCTGGTCACCAAATGCATCAAGGCCTAAATTAGCTGAATCATACTGGTTATGTAATGAGATAACATTTCCCTCCTCCAAGAGGCTCTAGCCTCCATGGCAGAGGTAGTACAAAACAAAAGGGGCCTACATCTAACCAGGAGGACTACATATAGCCTTCAAAGAAGAATACTGTTTATATGTTGACCATTCAGGGGTAGTCAGAGAATCAATAGCCAAAGTTAGAGAGGAGCTGGCTAAACAATAGAGAGACTTAGCCTGTTCAGCTTTAAGTCATGAAGAGTCACTAACAGTCCCTCCAAAACCTAGACTCTGGCAAGCTCCAGGAAGCCCCATGATTGGGCCCTCTAGTTACTAGAGAAAGGTGGGAAAAGATCTTGGGTTCAGTCTCCATCTTAGAGAACTTGACCTAAGGTTGAACTAGATTTATCCAACAAGGAGGTCCCTAGCACCAGTTTCCAGGTTACTTTTCAACAAACCTGTGCCTCCAGATTACAAGCCTGCTGCTCACACTTCACTTCCTAACAATTACCAATTAGGATTTACACAGAAGTGAAATTTATGGTTTGGCTCCCAGCACTACCCATTTATGTTAAAGGACACCACAACTCCATATGAGCCCCCAATCAGATGTGTGCCAGGCTAGAAAACATCTTGCTTGCTTGTCATTTCCTAGAAAACCTTGTCCCACTGAAAGTTATGGGCTTTACCCTCCTGTTCTGCTGCATCAGAGGTGGTGGTTTGGCTGAAGCTCAAGCCTATAATAAAGATTCTTGTGAGACTGCCTCAAAATTGGCTCCTTAGTGGTCTTTTGGGGTTCACAAAATGAGAGCAGCAAGACTAGACTAGTCTTGAATACAGATAATTGGGAAACATTTACTTCATCCCTTGAAGCATTCTTCACTTTTTCTCTGAATTATAATAGAAGTCACATATCCTGTAATGGCCATGATACAGATGTCATGAGAAAACCCACATAGCTTACTCTACTGAGTCTACACTTACAAAGAGCAACTAATATATGATTTCAACTTAGGGAAATGGCCCTTCTTTTGTTGGGTACTCGTTTCCCTTCACAACACAGAGAGAAGAAAAGTTATTCTGCTTATCATATACCAAGTTCCTTTCTTAAAAATTTGGAGGCAGCTGAAAGTTTCACTCTATTAAGTTACTAAACAAAAGAAAGACACTTTAATAATGTATTCTGGAAGCCATTAGAAGCATGAACGTGAGATAAAAATTAACACATTCCATAGGATAAATAGATGACATACAAGATAATTAAGTATTATGGTTTACAATTTACCCAGTATCATGGACTTTTATTGTTCTGAGATCAGATATGCTCAGAGATTTAAACAAAGATACAAATAAGAAAGGAGTGGATAGGTTATCTAAGTTAATGACTTTGGCAAAAGGGGTAATTTCAAGCTTTACTTTATGTTGAAGTTTACAAACCAGTTGGTCTGTAAAGAAAAGTAAGCAGAAAACAGATCAGGTTATGCAGAATCTAAAATAAATTAGTTTTGCAATGCTTTAGTCTTTCATTAGAGAGGAACATTTGCCATTTTTTTCCTTTAGCAAAGAGCAAACAAATACAAAATAAGAAAAAAATTCACATTGTTCTGAAGCACCACATCAATCTAAAATTGATCACATGCTATTACAAGAACATTCAGATGGAAATGGGTACAACAACATTAGAATCAAATGAAAATTCTATCCAGAAATATATCACATTTAATTTATGTATTATAGAAAGAATAAAAAGGAGAAAATCACATCCCCACAAATAAATTCCAAATTTGAGAAACAAATAAATCGAGAAGACCAAGAGGTTCAAAAAACTCAAGCAGGCTAGACCTGAGAATAATAAGACACTAAAAGTATATATTGGCAATCTTCATGAAAGCTTCCAACTAGAAAAAAATGCAACTAAGGTTGTTAATAGGCTAATGTTTTCAGCAAGTTCAACGATTAAAAGGAAATCTATCAGTTTGATATCCAGCGACAGATCTTCTAACATGTATTATGGACACTTGGTTTGTGCTTCTGTCTCTAAACTCGGGACTGAGGAGAATAAGGTCAATGCCAGTAACAGAGGTCTTCCACCAATGATGCTTTAAGGCAAGTTTAAGTGGGAAAGGTTGCATAAAGCTCTGTGGTAGAATCCATATTTACAGCAAAGAAACTTGGGTTCAATTCTCAACTCTGAAAAGGAAAAGTGACACAATAAGCTTAGGGAGGAGCTGTGTGCACTTTACAACTTTTATAACAATTCTATCTTACAGCAAAGAGTATTAATTTAAAAAATAGAGGAATGGGAGAGATGACTCAGAAGTTAAAAGCATATACAGCTTTTACAGAGCACAGAGTTAGCTTCCCGGCATCTACATCCAACAGGTAAAATTACCTATAACCCCAATTCCAGTTCTGGGGATCCATAGCTCATGTCTGGTAATTGTGGATGTCTGTACTCATGTGCATAGACCTACACACACACACACACACACACACACACACACACACACATACACACACACACATACACAGAGAGAGAGAGAGAGAGAGAGAGAGAGAGAGAGAGAAAGGAGGGGAGGAGGGATGGGAGGGAGAGAGAGAGAGAGAGAGAGAGAGAGAGAGAGAGAGAGAGAGAGAGAGAGAGAGAGAGAGAATAAGGCCTCTGTTTAAAAAGCAACAATTTATGTTGACCTAGAATTTTAATCATCAGTCTGATAGCGCAAAAGGGCATGTAATTTACAAAATGCACAATCCCACACCCCTAGTGTATTCACTTTATCTCACACAATGTTTAAAAAGGTCAGGAGAGTGAAATGTTTCTCTCTACTTTCTCATTATGCACTTTGCAGAAACACTAACCAAGCATTTGGTAGTGCAAGAATCCAGCAGCTTCTGACATTTTTATTCTTGCCTCTTGTCCTAAGGCATATGTCCCTTTGAGAGAAGTCACATAACCTCACAGCAGAATTAGAGAAAACCTGAAATGGCCTTTCAGGTAGGAAGGGTTGATTGGTGGCCCAGAAGTGCTGACTTGAGGCACCTGGTCTTTCTAGGCATGAGCTAGCAGCAAGTTTAGCAAACACTCTGTAATTACAGGGTCTTGGCAATTCATGCAGAAGTTAATTGAACAAGAGGCTTAATGAATATATTCAGTGTTCTGAAATGAACTGTTTTAACAGAGAACATTCGAGTTCATTCTTGTACTTTAGTTAGCATTTCTGATATACATTAATACCCTGAATTACTAAGGTACTGGTAATGCAATACTTTTCCTTTGGAGTTTGTCAAATGATTGTGAGAAAGTCGTGCCTGTGGTAAAGGTTGCATTTCTCCATGTGCAGTCAGTGGAAGTGAAATTATTTTAAAAAGCACTTTTTAATTTTAACTACTAAGGGTTTCTGATCTCTGGAAGTAAGAGCTGTGATAATCTATGTGTGTGCATTTATCTGTGTAAAATGATCTTTTTACATACAGAAAGAAAACCATGGCAGATAAGTGACAAAATATAGATTTTTAAAACATTTCTATTCAGTAGGTCTAAAGGAATGATTAATTTCTGTGTTTGTGAGCAATTGTAGGATGATTAAATATGAAATATTATATAGTGAGGAAAAATACAGTAAGATCATAGATATATGTATGTGTATCATATAAAGGTATGTACATGCATATTTATCCTATAAATGTATCCTATATTTATCCTATATATGTATCCTATAAATATATATGTATATATATATATAATATTATGTCTAACTGAGTAAAAGATCTGAAAATACACAATGAGAACACACATGATGAACACTATGTAGAGTATGAACAGAGAATGTGTTATGGGGAAACATAGCTGCCATTGATTTTGGAGAAAATAATTTATTTTCATTTTTTGAGACAATTTGTGGTGAAAAACTATTTATTGTTTCTATGATGGGTGTCTAGTTTAAGGGACTACAAAGTAAGACACAAAATTCTTGTTCTAAATATTTTGTATTTGAGTAAAAGATGAACAATGGACAGAAAATTAGTAAGAAAAAGATACAGCAAACACATAAAAAATGTCTATGGAGTACAACACTTATTCTTACTTGTAAAGAGCCAGTTTTCTCCCAGATAACCAGATAATATGGGTACTTAGTGAAATTCCTTGACTGATCACAAGAATAGTGATAATATTGTTGTTGCCAATCAGGAAACTTATTTAGTATCCCCATAGAGGAAACCTAATACTGTTTCTAGTCTTTCAATGTCTTGATAGATATTTCTTCCATTGTATTTAGAATGCAACATAAATTACATTTTAAATTGTTCCTTAAAAATGGCATTTGATCATTTTCACTCCCTCCACATTTTCTATTCAGTTCATGGCTCTCTACATTTTTTCCAGTCAAATTTTCATTGTTCATACACTCTTAGGTTTGTAGCCACTCTTTGGAGCATGGTTTACCTTGTAGGGACCCCATCCTTAGAGGACGCTGACTTATTTCTGAAAGCATTAATTGTCAATAGCATCTGGGCATAATTCCCTTCTCCAGGCTGGAGACTTTTCTCGCTAGAGTTTGTTGCAGTCTTGAGTGTTGCATTGATTACTCTGAGTTCCTATGTGCAAATTTCCTGCTGTGTTCAGAAAACAGAGTTTCCTTGTAGCTATCCACTGCCCCTGACTATTTCAATATTTCTTTCTTCTCTTCAACAATGGACCCTGAGCCTTGGCTTGAGGGGTTATAATGTAGATGTAGATTTAGAAATAAACAATGCAGAATCTTGATTAGTATTATGTCTCTGACTTGATTACTATTTACTGAACAATGAAGCTTCTCTGATGAGGGTTGATAGAAATCCTAAACTATGGATATAGCAATGATTCATTGGGAGTTCATTTAATGCTATATCTATTTAAGAAAATATGGGTATTAGGTTCTAGCTACAGGTTCCTGGTTATGTTAACGATAGCAGGTATTAGTTTAGTTTCCTAATGTAGTGCCTAAAATCCAATCAGAAAGTTGTTGGTTAATTCTAGGATACTCATGCTATTATTTCACCAGCGAGCATGTCTTCCTAGGCTAGTAGTAAACGTAGTGGATAGGGTTCATAGCTAGAAAGACTTTTCTTCTCCGCCAATACTATAAACACTTACAAGTATGGATGAACTTTCCAAATCAGGAATAGGTTTTTTTTTTTTCTCCATATGAACCAGATGGGTGATATCTTCTGCAATGGGGCTAATCCACAAAGTTCTGGGGGTTAACCAATAGCACTGTGAATAGCTTGTGAGGGCTGATGGAGTAAGGAACCTAATTAGCAAACAACTGCATAAGAGATAACCTATTCCTGGTACTGGCACTGTGCTCCTTACTCGTTAGGATTTAGTGTCCAGTTTGCTGCTCTGTTATAGGGTTCCTCCATTTAAACTGTTTTCTTCTTTTCTTTTATTGGATATTTTTTTATTTATATTTTAAATGTTATTCCCTCTCCCAGTTTTCTCTACTGTAACCCCCTAACGCATACCCTTTACCCCTGATTCTATGATTTCCCCCACTCACTCATTCCTGCCTCCCCACCCTGGTATTCTCCTACACTGCAGCATAAAGCATTCACAGGAACAAGGACCTGTCCTCCAATTAAAGCCCAACAAGGCCATTCTCTGCTACATATGCAGCTGGAGCCAAGGGTTACTGCATGTGTACTTTTTGGTTGGTTGTTTAGTCCCTGAGAGCTCATGGGAGTCTGGTCGGTCAATATTGTTGTTCCTCCCATGGTATTGCAAACCCCTTCAGCTACTCCAGTCCATTCTCTAACTCCTCCTTTAGGGAACCCATTCTCAGTCCAATACATGGCTGTGAGCATCTGTCTCTGTATTTGTCAGGCTCTGGCATAGCCTCTCAGGAGGCAGCTATCTCAGGCTACTGTTATCATGCACTTCTTGGCATCAGCAATATTGTCTGGGTTTGGTGTATTTATGTAGGATGAATTCCGAGGTGGGGCAATCTCTGGATGGCCTTTCCTTCAGTCTCTGCTACATTTTGTTTCTGGACTTTCTCCTGTGTGTACTTTGTCCCCATTTCTAAGGACCAAAGGATCCACACTTTGGTTTTCCATCTCTTTGAGTTTCATATGTTCTCTGAATTGTATCTTGGGTATTCTGAGCTTTTGGGCTAATATCCACTCATCAGTGAGTGCATACCATGTATGCTCTTTTGTGTTTGGTTTACCTCACTCAGGATGATATTTCCTAGTTCCATCCATTTACCTAAGAATTTCATGAAGTCATTGTTTTTCACAGCTGAGTACAAGTCCATTGTGTAGATGTACCACATGTTCTGTATCCATTCCTCTGTTGAAGGGCATCTGGGTTCTTTCCAGCTTCTGGCTATTATAAATAAGGCTGCTATGAACATAGTGGAGCATGTGCCCTTGTTATGTGTTAGAGCATCATTTGGGTGTATGCCCAGGAGTTGCATAGCTGGTTTCTCAGATAATACTATGTCTAATTCTCCAAGGAACCTCCAGACTGATTTCTACAGTGGTTGTACCAGTTTGTAATCCCACCAGCAATGGAGTAGTCTTCCTCTTTCTTTACATCCTTGCTCGCATCTGCTTACACCTGTTTTTTTTTTATATCTTAGCCATTCTGAATGGTGTGAGGTGGAATCTCAGGGTTGTTTTGATTTGCATTTCTCTGATGACTAAGGATACTAAACATTTCTTTAGGTGCTCCTAGCCATTCGATATTCCTCACTTGAGAATTCTTTGTTCAGTTCTGTACCTCATATTTTAATACAGTGGCTTGATTCTCCAGAGTCTAACTTCTTGAGTTTTTTGTATATATTGGATATTAGCCCTCTATTGGATGTAGAATTTGTAAAGATCTTCTCCAAATCTGTTGGTTGCCCTTTTGTCCTATTGACAGTGTCCTTTGCCATACAGAAGCTTTGCAATTTTATAATGTCCCATTTGTCTATTGTTGATCTTAGAGTATAAGCCATTTGTGTTCTTTTCAGGAAAATTTCCCAAGTGTCCATGTGTTTGAGGCTCTTACCCTCTTTCTCTTATATTAGTTCCAGTGTATCTGATTTTATGTGGAAGTTCTTGATCCACTTGGACTTGAGCTTTGTACAAGGTGATAAGAATCAATTGATTTGCACTCTTCTACTTGCTCACCTCAAATTGAACCAGCACCAATTGTTGAAAATGCCCTCCCTGCCCCTACTGGATGGTTTTAACTCCTTTATCAAATATCAAGTTACCATAAGAATGTGGGTTAATTCCATTGCTCTACCTGCCAGTCTCTGTACTGATACCATACAGTTTTTATCTCTGTAATAGAGCTGGAGGTTAGGGATGGTGATTTCCCTAGAAGTTCTTTTATTGTTGAGGATAGTTTTCACTACCCTGGGTTACTGGTTATTACAAATCAATTTTGCTCTTTTTAAATACATAAAGAATTGAGTTGGAATTCTGATGGGGATTGCATTGAATCTGTAGATTGCTTTAGGCAAGATGACCATTTTTACTATATTAATCCTGCCAATCCATGAACATGGGAGATCTTTCCATCTTCTGAGGTCTTCTTTGATTTCTTTGTTCAGGGAATCGAAGTTCTTGTTATATAGATCATTCACTTGCTTGGTTAGAATCACACCGAGTTGGGTTTGGTTTTTTCTTTGTTTGTTTTTGTTTTTGTTTTGGAGAGTTGTATAGCTTTTTTATATTAATTATTCTGTTTGTTTGAGTCTCAAATGATATCCCCCTCTCTTGTTACCCCTCCAGCAGCCCCTGTCCCACAGCCATCATCCCCCATCCCTCCACTCTTTGCCTGTATGAGAGTCCTCCACCACACACTCACTCTCTTGCCCCACCACTCCTGCATCTCCCTACTCTGGGGTATCAAATCTTCCAGGGACCGAGGCCCTCACCTCTAATTGCTGTCAGGCAAGGTCATCCTCTTCTACATATGTATATGGAGTCATGGATCCCTCCAGGTACACTCCTTGGTTGGTGGTCTAGACTGAGAGGTTTGGGTGGTCAGGACAGCCTACATTGTTCTTATAATGGAGTTGCAATCCTCCTCTGTTCCTCCAGTCCTTATGTCAGCCCCTCCACCAGTCTCCCTGAGCTCCATCTGATGGTTGACTCCAAGCATCCACATCTGCATTGGTCAGTTGCTGGGAAGACTTCTTCCTAAGGACCTAGCAAACTAGGTTCCTTTCAACAAGCACCCCTTGACCACCTCAACAGTGTTGTGTTTGCACACCAAGGTATTTTAATATATGTATTTATACATAAATGTGTGTGTTTGTGTTTGTGTGTTTGTGTGTTTGTGTGTGTGTGTGTGTGTGTGTGAGTATGTATTCAGGAAGCTTCTCTATTCTAGAGAAGTAATTTTCATCTGACATATATCAAGCATTTTTCAGTAGTCAATCTCTGTACTCCCCTCCCCTCTACCTTATTGCAACACCCTACCTCACTGAGCATTTTTTCCCTTTTACTCTTTCTATCATTGTTTTACCAACCTTTCTTTTTTAATTATACTTAGAACTAAACCAAGAGGTATTTGACACACAGGATACATATAGGGATTTTGAGAGATAAAATTATCATCTATTTTACTAGTTAACAATTATAGAGTAATTATTGATTGCTTTGATCAATGTTTATCATTTACCTTATCTTAATATTAAAATTTGGTTTATTGAGATAATTGTTAAATGAAAAATAACAATAATTAAATCTGACTGTGTTAGCAGAGCTTATTTGAAGAAAATCCCAATAATACAACCACCCTCTGGACATAGAAGGAAATTGACATCTGGTCAGAAATTCTGGGGACAGACAGAAAGAAATATCACCATGTAGAGACCCCTTGAGCAGTTGCAGCTCTCACTAGCCTTCAATGGACATAATCTGATCATTTGGTCATCAGTGATTCCCTGTTTGCTGTGATTGGCTGAGTCTACCTGTCCATCAGAGAAAAATAAAAGAATTTAACTTGTAACGTACTTATTACTTAGGCTGAGAGACATAATGTGAGAAACCAGCTTTAGTGTCTTTATGGAATAAAAAACTAGATTATCAATCCCCCTTTCCAACAGAATGGGAAACATTCAAAAACTGTCCAGAAATATACCAAAATCTCTAACATCCCCTACTTCAGAGGATCAGTCATCAGCATTGGTACTCCCTTGTGTGCACAGTAAATCCATCCCACTGCCCTCTCCTCGGTAAGCTCAGTCAGAATATGTACCACCAATGTGTGAAAGCAGTTTTGCTACTGCCTCATTGCATCCTGTCTTCTCACCTTGTATAACAGTTACAAAGCAACATTTTCCACAGAGACATAACTGTTAACACACCTGTGAGTTACATGAGGAAAAATAAAAGATTAATCAGCTTGAGGTTTTTTTTTTTTTTGATAAATCAGTAAAAAATTACACAGAAAAAAATCACCACTTTTCTATCATTAATCAAAAGAAGACAACTGTAGAATTTTAAGATGCTGATAAGATTTTAATTTGTTTCAAGTTGAAAATAACTACATTGCTGATGTTTTAGGGAACATAATGAGCAATTATATTTCACACGATAGATTTAGCAGTATAATATTACCAGTTAACAGCTGGAACTCATAAACACACAGCACAGTGTGAACGTGAAATTTGCTAGGATAAACCATCTGTAGAAAAGAACCATTCTGCAAATTTAAAAAGAAAGTGAAAAATGGTATTTGCCTTATTTAACTGATCTGTTAAAAATGATGAGATTTTAAAAGTAGCTGAATTCTTATATATCCATATTAGGCAGTTGGTTAGAATAACAAAGAGAAGAAAGCTACTAAGGAGTTTACCATTATTTTCAAATCTCATATAGTTAGTTTACTTTAAGATAATTTTTATAATTAGACTGGTAACTGTTTATTGTTCTTTATAAAATGAGTCTCCTTTATGAGGGTTTCAGCAATTTACATTCTACACTAGTATTTGGGGTACAGAAATGTATGCCTTTAATAATGATCCCACAATTTTACATTTAATATTTTGTGAGAAATAAATAGTATGGGTTCAAGCATGTTTGAACATGTTCAGATTTTATTTAAGCACATTGCCCTTTGTTAATATTTGTCTGCGTGCTTGTGTGAGTATTTGTGTGTGTATGTGTGTATCTGAACACCAGGTATTTCTCATTAGCAATGAGTAAATCAGCTTTTCATACTATAAAATGTTTTCTGCATCATTTGTACATGTGAACACAATGTAATTATTTTCATTTCACTGCTATAGTAATAGCTATTATACTTCATTTATTTATTTGCCCATCCCTTTTATCTGCATGTGGATACACAATCTGATGGAATTTGTAATCCTACAGAAATGATTATCTATATTTGTAGCAATTGTGTTTCATAAGAATCCATTTTAAATTAGTACATTGTTACTTTCTGAGAAAAGATCTGATATTTGGGTCCTAATAACTGATCTGAAATATTACACACTGATATATTGGCTAATCTGTCTCACAATATACGGTATGCTATTAGACGTTTCTTGTCATTTGATTGACTGACCTGAATGGAGTACAATATAATGTCAAAGTGTTTTTAATAAACCATCTGCAGAAAAGAGAATATTGTACTCCTAAGATGTAAAAGAATGATGGACCCTAATTTTTATATATATTTAGATGTATTTTAATTCCTTGAAGCTCCATTTCTTATTGATGATTTGATCTCCTGTGGTACTGGAGTCCTAACATGTAGGTTTGTATTTTTCAATACCTACTTTAATAAGGGCTCTTAAATGCTGCAACCTCCACTATAGTCTTCTGACCATTTGTAGGGGAGGGATGTAACTAAGGAGACAAGGGCGATGTGAACCTGTTTAAAAGTAGTCCTTTGTGAGATTCCAATCTTCTTTGTTTCGCAGTCCAGTCCACTAGCAAAACACTAATGTAAATCAATAGCAGTGGTTTGACAGGAGTATACTAAAGTGGCAAAAATAGCCAAAGCACCACCAGAAATTCTATTTTTTGATAATATATTTATTTACATTTCAAATGTTGTCTCCCTATCCCCGGTTTCCCCTCTGCACACCGCTATCCTGTCCCCCCCTTATCCTGCTTCTATGAGGGTGCTCCTTGACCCACCCACCCACTCCTGCCTCACTGCCCTAACATTCTCCTACGCCAGGCATCAAACCTTCACTGGATCAGTGGCCTCCCCTCCCCTTGATGCCAGATAAGGCCCTTTCAGCTCCTTTAGTCCTTCCCCTAACTCCTCCATTGGGATTCCTGTGATCATTCGATGGTTGGCTTCGAGCATCTGCATCTGTGTTGGTTAGGATCTAGCAGAGCCTCTCAGGACACAGCTGTATCAGCCTCCTGTCCGTAAGCAATTCTTGGCATCAGCAATAGTGACTGGGTTTGGTGGTTGCATGTGTGATGAGTCCCCAGGTGGGGCAGTCTCTAAACAGCCTTTCCCTCAGTCTCTGCTCCACTCTTAGTCCCTGTTCATTTAGACAGGAGTGATTTTGGGTTAAAATTTTGGAGATGAGTAGGTGGCCCATACCTCAACCCAGGAGGTCTATGCCTAACCTCTGGATATGGTCTTAACAGGTTCTCCCTCCCCTTTCTGAGGTATTTCAACTAATATCTCCGTGGTTGCCCAGGAAGTTACTGCTTTCCTAGCATCTGGTACTTTCTGGGTGCTACCCCCAATTTCCCATCCCCCATTGCTACCCACCTTTTTCAATTTCCTGACCCTCTGCAAATCTCCATCTCCTTTCTTCCTCCCATGTCTCTCCCACACTCTACTTCTCTTGATTATTTTGTTCTCCCTTCTAAGTAAGACTGAAGCATCCACTCTTTGGTCTTCCTTCCTCTTGAGTGTCATGTGATCCATGAGTTTTACCATGGGTATTCCAAGCCCTTTAGTGTGCTTCTTTTTACAAAGTTGCAACAAATATCAGAAAAAAAAAAAGGAAGGTGAACCAATGCTACAACATTGTCCACTGTCTGTTGGGTTATACTTACACTCTTTCTAAACTTTACATGTCCTCTCAAGTGTCTGCTCCAGCAAAACATTACACGCCCTCTCACCAGACAGTTTTAAAAATATATATGATATGACTGCTCTCAGCAAAACCTATCCCAAGTCTGCTTCAGCCAAACATGCTCTCACATACCAGCATCAACAAAACATACTCTCGTAAGACAGCTTCCAGTAAAATATCAATTGTCACAATTCAATCTCTAAGAAAACCAGCAATTCACACTTCACTATGCTTCAGGCTAGTGAGTTGGTGCACAATCTGTACTTTGTCATTTAGCAGATTCAGGATGTTATGTCCTATGCTGAGGTTCTTAATGCATTTAGAGCTGAGATCAGTGGTGAAAAAAGATAAAGATCTTGTCCCATTATTCCATTGGTAAATATTCTGGTTCCTCGGCAGGATTTGTTGAAAGTGATGTTTTTTGTTGGCTATAGGAAGATGGGCTAATATCTGAAACCTGGATTCTGTTCCACTAACTAACTAACCTGTCAATATTTACTCTTGCACCATTCCTCTTTAGTACTATGGTTCATTCAGTGTTGTAACTTGAAATCATAGGATTTCAGAAGTGTCTTTAATTTTCAGGATTATTTTGAATGTTTTCATTTTTGTACTTCAATATGAATTTTAAGATTGTTTTCAATTTCTGTAAAAGCTGCATTGAATTTTGTTGGGATTACATTGAATCTGAGAATTGCTTTTGGTATAGAGAAAATGTTTGTAATATTAATAATTCTATGAATACATGAACATAGGAAATGATTTTTTCATCATGTGATGTCTATATCAAAAATTATTTTATCCTTTTATGTTTTATTATAGAATAATTTCATTTCCTGTATTAAATTTATTTAAAATATTCTTGAGACTATTATGAAAGGGGTTTTTTGACTTGTGTTTCATTATGATTATCATTGGTATATAAGAAAGCTACTATCTTTTTCTTTTGTTTGTTTTAAATTAGACACTAGCCATTGTGCTGAAAGTGATTCAGTAATATAAACAAGAATAGTAATGAGTTTAAACAAAAAGAAATCAGTGTGGGCCATTGAACAAGAAGAAACATTTTTGTTAAGAGAGCATAGCCATGCCCTCAAATCCATATCTAAAAGCCATAATAATTTAATCTTATATCTATGGCTAAACTACACAGAGAGACAAGTGTCTTTGGTTCAACTACATAAACTAGATATGTTCATTGGCATATGCAAAGAGAAAAATTTAAAGTTCACTGTGCTACATAAAGGAAATAAAATAAGTATCAATGATAAACTAATGCTGCAATTCAAATTTTTAAGGTATATTAACATCTATTGACGGGCTGGAGAAATGGCTCAGAGGTTAAGAGCACTGACTGCTCTTCCAGAGGTCCTGAGTTCAAATCCCAGCAACCACATGGTGGCTCACAACCATCGTAATGGGATCCGATGCCCTCTTCTGGTGTGTCTGAAGACAGCTACAGTGTACTCATACAAAATAAATAAATTAAAAAAAAATCTATTGATAATTATAAAAGTAGTTTGATAATATATTTTAATACAAAGTTATAATTATAAGGTTTTCAAAATTTGGTTTAAACCATGTGTAATGACTCAACCTTCTTATCTCAGTCTATCTGACAATGAGGTATGAGGACTGCCCCAAATTCATATCAACCTATATTCATAGTGAAAACCTGTCTGAAAAACAAAACTAAACAAAAAAATGAGGAAAATAAATAAAAAAGAAATGAAAGAAATGAAGAAGATAATTGGAAAAGGTTTAAATATTTGAGTTGTGTAAAATAAAAGTCAAGATTAATATAAACTTTATATATGTAAATTAGAATTTTGTAATATATGCATTGTTTGCTATAAATATGCATTCTATTTGAGAGATAGAACTTGAAATGCTACATGTACGTTTATATTTCTTTTTAAGCAAATCATTTCTATGTTAAATTTTATCTATTTAGATAGTAAGTTACTTAAATGCAGAACCAAAATAAAAGAAACCAATCAAGATAATTTTCCAACATTCATTTGTGAATTATTATAAAGCGAAATAAAATCCATCAGTATAATTTAAAATTTTTAATTAATTAAAATTAAAGAATTGAAAGGGAACCCCAGCCTAGAAAAAATTAATCTAAATAAGAATCTCAGTAGCTACTGGAGATTATTCAAATTTTGTTTTTATAACTACTAAAGATTTCAGAGCATTGGAATTTATGTATATATAAAAATCACAACAAAACACTTAAAATTAGGTCCCTCTTCACATTCTTTAGTGACATTGCCAATTATTGCATAGAAGTTTAGCTATTGTCATTGAGCAGACTCAAAGGAGCATGACATAGCAAAGAACAAAATGTAGAAGACATGGCATACAAGAGGATAGAGACCTTAAATAGGAAAATCACACAGTTGACATTGCCCATCAATGAAGAGCATCCACTTAGTCTTTGTTAAGAGACAAACTAATACAAGAAAATGTGGGGAAGAGTCTCGAACATTTGGGCACTAGGGAAAATTTCCTGAACAAAACACCAATGGTTATGCTCTAAGAACAAGAATCAACGAATGGGATCTCATAAAACTGCAAAACTTTTGTAAAACTAATGACACCATCATCAGGACAAATGGCAACCAACAGATGGGGAAAAGATCTTTACTAATCCTACATCTGATAGAGGGCTAATATCCAAAATACACAAAGAACCCAAGAAATTAGACTCCAGAGAGCCAAATAAACCTATTGAAAAGGGTACAGAGCTAAACAAAATATTCTCAGCTGAGGATTATCGAATGGCCAAAGATCACCTAAAACAAAAAGAAATGTTCAACATCCTTAGTCCTCAGGGAAATGCAAATCAAAACAATCCTGATATTCCATCTCATATCAGTCAGAATGGCTAAGATAAAAAAACTCAGGTGACAGCAGATGCTGGCAAGGATGTGGAGAAAGAGGAACACTCCTCCATTGTTGGTGGGATTGCAAACCGGTACAACCACTCTGGAAATCAGTCTGGAGGTTCCTCAAAAAATTGGGCATTGAACTACCTGAGGAACCAGCTATACCTCTCTTGGGCATATACCCAAAAGATGCCCCAACGCATAACAAAGACACATGCTCCACTATGTTCACAGCAGTCTTATTTATAATAGCCAGAAGCTGGAAAGAACCCAGATGCCCTTTAACAGAGGAATGGATTCAAAAAATGCGATATATCTACACAATAGTGTACTACTCAGCTATCAAAAACAATGACTTCATGAAATTCATAGGCAAATGGAATGAACTAGAAAATATCATCCTGAGTGAGGTAACTGAATCACAGAAAAACACACATGGTATGCTCTCACTGATAAGTGGAAAAAAAAAAAGCTCTAATTACCCAATATGCAATTCACAGACCACAGGAAGCTCAAGAAGGATGACCAAAATTTGGATGTTCCCACTCCTTCTTAAAAGGAGAAAAAATATTCATAGGAGGGGATATGGAAGCAAAGTTTAAAGCAGTGACACAAGGAATGACCTTTCAGAGCCTGACCCACATGTGACCCATATATATACAGCCACCAAAACTAGATAGATTGATGAAGCTAGAAAATGCAAAAAGGGACTGGATATAGATCTCTCCCGAGAGACACATCCAGAACATTTCCAATACAGAGGTCAATGCTAGCAGCAAACCACTAAATTGAGAATTGGACCCCCTTGGGGGGAATTAGAGGAACTATTGAAAGAGTTGAAGAAGCTTGCAATCCCATTAAAAACAACAATGCCAACCAACCAGAGCTTCCAGGGACTAAACCACTACTGAAACACTATACATGGACTGACCCAAGGCTCCAACTGCATATGTAGCAGAGAATAGCCTTGTGGAAGCAACAAGGGAAGGGGAACCCTTTGGTCCTGCCAAGGTTGGACCCCCAGTGCAGGGGAAAATGGGGAGGGTGGCAGTAAGGGAAATGTATAGGGTGAATACCTGTATGGGGGAGGGGAGGGGAGGGAATGGGAGCTTATGGACAGGAACCCGGGAAGGGGAATAACGTTTGAAATGTAAGTAAAGAAATATATCTAATAAAAAATTTTAAAAAATACATAAAATATCCACTAAAAAGAATAAAAGATAGTGGAGGCAAGCCACACAGGTTAAATTGAACTGTCGCATTGGGAAGCATTCAACAGCTATTTGTGTAGGTAGATTCCTGGTTCCATTACTTTGAGGGAAGAGAGGTGATAGAGAAGAGGCTTTGCAATAGGAACAATAAATAATCACAGGGCAACAGACAGACTGTTTTATGTGGAAGACACTGTGAGTAGAACACCCTGATTTGTACCTAAATTATCAGATGTGCTTAAGCTTATGTCTATGAAATGTGTGGGCAATGACCAATGATACAGGGATAGAAGATACCACATTCATTAAAAATATAAATACACTTACATTAAGACAAAAGGTTGGTATTCTGAAATATCATTAAAATATTTTTGGATTTATTAATACTTCATAGGGTTTTATTAATACTTTAGTGTTTCTACTGCTGTTTGAGGGTACGTCATTACAAAATATATCGGTTTTATATTTCCTTCTTGGAAAATGTCCTGGTGGAAAGCACTGTATCACAGCAGAGCTGCATGTCCAGTCTCAGTTGATCAGGACATGTCAGTGATATTCTTGAATTTAATTTACAAATAAGCTCCATAAATTTTCTAATACTATAAACGATATGGCTATTGTTATAACAAATGGTTAAGAAGCATTGGCTATATTTGATGAATTAACAATTAGGCTCTTTGTTTACCACACCCACCTCTACGCATGATGTTTGAAGACCACAAATAGCGCTATGTAATATATATATATATATATATATATATATATATATATATATATATATATATATTTCACCATTGGATTTGTCTTTTCTAAATCTAAATATGTTTAATACTTAAAGTATTTCTCCTAGCTGTTTCTATTTAAGATCTAATAAACTATCACATTTTATTAATATAGATCATGTCTCACATTCTTCAATCTACTAAACTTCAAGATAAAAATGCAAAGAAGTACATGCAAAGAAATACTTTTAATGTCAAGAATGCAATATTTGAGGTAGAGGGGTTTGGGGGACTAGACAGATGAATCAGTGGTCATGATCATTGCCTGTTCTCCCAAAAGACCTAGCTTCTACTCCCAGTATCCATATGGAAGTTCATATTCCTCTGTAATTCCATTTTCATAGGGCTTTCTGGCTTCCATTGGCACCAGATATACATCTGTGGCACTGACACACACACACACACACACACACACACACACACACACACACACACTGGCAAAAAAGACACACAAAATATTTTTTAAATTAAAGGATGCATTCATTGCATTATTTTATGTGGAGCTGCATTTACTCAGTATGTAGAAAGATAAAACAATTCCAATGATAAATTTTGACCTATTATAGGATAACAAGTATATTTATTTTTTCTGCTCAATAGTTTTTTTTTCTTTTTCTTTTTTATTGTTTCATATTTTTACAGTCCAGGCTTTATCCCCCTCCTAGTTTATATCCCACACACATCCACTGTCTCTAAGAGGATGTCTCCACCCCAGACCCCACTCATCAGACCTTCCAACTCCCTGGGGCCCCAAGTCTCTCAAGGTTTGCATGCATCTTCTTTGAGTCCAGACACAGCATTCCTCTGCTGTATTTGTGTTAGGGGGCCTCATATCAACTGGTATATGCTGCCTGGTTGGTGGCTCAGTGTCTGAGAGATCCTTGGATCCAGATTAGTTGACACTACTGGTCTTCCTGTAGGGTGGCTCTCCTCCTCAGCTTCTTTCAACTTTCCCCTAATTCAACCATAGGGATCACCATCTTTGTCCATTAGTTGGATGTAAACTAAAGCTTTTCAAGTCAATGAGATCATTAAGCCATGTTTAGATAGAGCTTTCATCATACTAGACCCATGTCAGTTTTGTGAATAATTCTCTTTGTTCCATTCTCATTATTTCCACAAAACTATTTTTCCAAAATGAATACACCATTCTTTCTCTTCATATCAATAAATAAGTAAATAAAGTGAAAAATAGGCTATAAATCATTGCTAGAGATGAAAACAGTAGACTATAATTATTACACAGTCATGAAATCTAACCAGATAATTACAGAGCTAACAACTGTTCATTTTGAGGATAGCTTCCTGCCTGTGAAAAACTACCATTTCTCATTTTCACATAGTCCACTGTTATCTCAATCAACAGAAGTTCATTTAGTGAAAAGCTGAATTATGCCTATAAAACAGCAAATTACATGCTAAAATGCATGGGGAGAAGTAAATAATGTATATGCACATGGGAGGGGAGAATATTTAGGAAAACTAATGTGTTAAAGCACTTGACTTAGAATTGTTGATAGCCAAAATAAAGCCTGTTTAATAAGAATTCTCGGGAATAACTGTTAAGTTTCTCCATGCTTTTCACCATCACAAATGCACTAGCAGGAAACATATCTTCATTAAAAATTACCTTAAATTGGCCTTCAAATAGATCTAGGATGAATATTTCAGATGTCAGATATGTCATGATAATCAGCAGTTGCTGTTAGCAAAGTACATCGCAAGAGTATCTGAATTCACTTTTGAATTATGAGGATAAATGGATCAAGGTTTGGCTTATTAGTAGATTAATCTTATTATGCTGAGAAGTCTTTTTCTCTTCATATACACAAGATTTAAGATCGATAAACTTCTGCTGCTCTCACTGTATGGTATTACTATGCCCAAAGTTATCTAGTTCATCAGTCAGTGTCTTTAAGTGCTCACTATTTATACATAGTTCTGTAGTGTAAGCAATTCTTGTAGGTTTCTACATCATCACCAACACCTTCCTTGTCTTTTTTTCATTAATGTTTCCTTACAGACAAGTAAATGAAAATGGAAAGATAGTCTCCTATTCAATTATTTAATAATATTTGAATATCACTTAGTTTGCAGAGATAAAATTGAATGTAAGGGTGCATTTTGATTTTGTATCTATGTTCTTTGCCTTTAATTTTCTTCAACTCTTCCTTCACATGTAGACTTATACCTGTGCAGGCCCATATTTTCAAATATCCAAGGACAGAGGCAGCTGGTAATGCTAAAACCAGTCCTAGTGTCTGAAATTTATCTCCATGGTAAAGCCTGTGCTCCGCATATACAAAGGTCTACATGCTATTTCTAGCACCAAAGTTGGGGTGGTGGTGACAAATTATGATAAATGAACATGTACACATCATAATTCTACATAACAAGTTATCATAAACAGTGAGATAAGCTGATTTTATTTTATTTCTAGAGTTTAAAAGCATGAAACAGGACTTACAAATATAAAATCCGGTTTTCATCCTACCTTTAGCCTTTCATTCTGGAGCCCAAGTCAGAGAATCAACCTTTGATCTTTTAGTATTTAGCCTTTTTGCTAATTCATTTTCTAGCTTACAGGGGGCTCAATGTTTAAGAGTACTGGGTGATCTCTCAGACAACCTAGGTTCTATTTAATGTAGGCAATGTTAGACTGAGTATTTCTCAAGTTTCAATCTCTCTTCTTACTTTCATTTTACTTATAAGCAAATTTATTATTTCATTGAGTAATTTGCTGTTGTCATAATATTTGATCTGGAGATTCTGGAAAGTTTTCAAGTGACTATTTTTGAATGGTTCAGACACAGTCTACTTTCTGTGGATTAAAATGTTCATTATTATTTTTCTTGATCTCAATCATTCATTCAGTCTTCAAAATGACACAGACAAAAGTAAATGGGGAGAAACTTGAAACAATCCCGCTAAAATCAGGGACTAGACAAGACTGCCCACTCTCTGCCTACTTATTCAATATAGTACTTGAAGTCCTAAGCAGAGGAAACAGACAACAAAACAAGGGTAAAGGGATACATATTGGAAAGGAAGAAGTCAAAATATCACTATCTGCAGATGATATGATAGTATATTTAAGTGACCACAAAAGTTCTACCAGAGAACTACTAATCCTGATAAACAACTTCAGCAAAGTGGCAGGGTATAAAATTAATGCAAACAAATCAGTAGGCTTCCTCCACTCAAAGGATAAACAGGCTGAGAAAGAAATTAGGGAAAAGACACACTTCACAACAGTTCCAGATAATGTAAGATACCTCAGTGTGACTCTAACAAAGCAAGTGAAAGATCTGCAGGACAAGAACTTCAAGTCTCTGAAAAAGAAGTTGCAAAAGGTCTCAGAAGATGGAAAGACCTTCCATGATCATGGATTAGCAGGATTAATAGAGTAAAAATGGTCATCTTGCTAAAAGCAATCTACATATTCAATGTAATCCCCATCAAAATTCCAATTAATTTCTCCATAGAGTTAGAAAAATTTGCAAATTCATTTGGAATAAGAAAAAACCCAAGATAGCAAAAACTATCCTCAACAATAAAAGAACTTCTGGGGGAATCACCATCCCTGACCTGAAGCAGTATTACAGAGCAATAGTGATAGAAACTGTATGGTATTAGTACAAAGACAGGCAGGTAGATCAATGAGATAGAATTAAAGACCCAGAAATGAACCCACACACCTATGGTCAATTGATTTTTGACAAAGGAACTAAAACCATTCAATGGAAAAAAGATAGCATTTTCAACACATACTGCTGGTTCAACTGGAGGTCAGCATGTAGAAGAATGCACATCAATCCATTCTTATCACCCTGTACAAAGCTTAAGTCCAAGTGGATCATGGACTTCCATATCAAACCAGATACACTCAAACTGATAGAAGAAAAAGTGGGGAAAAGTCTCAATCACATGGGCACTGGGGAAATTTTCCTGAACAAAACACCAATGGCTTATGCTCTAAGATCAAGAATTGCCAAATGGGACCTCATAAAACTGCAAAGCTTCTGTGAAGCAAAGGACACTGTCATTAGGACAAAATGGCAACCAACAAATGGGGAAAAGATCTTTACCAATCCTACATCTGTTAGAGAGATAATATAAAAAATATACTAAGAACACAAGAAGTTCAACTCCAGAGAGCCAAATAACCCTATTAAAAAAGGGGGCACAGAACTAAACAAAGAATTCTCAGTTGAGGAGTTTGGGGATTTAGCTCAGTGGTAGAGCGCTGGACTAGCAAGCACAAGGCCCTGGGTTCGGTCCCCAGCTCCGGGAAAAAAAAAAAAGAATTCTCAGTTGAGGAAAACTGAGCAGCTGAGACGTACCTAAAGAAATATTCAACATCCTTAGTCATCAGGCAAATGCAAATCAAAACAAACCTGAGATTCCACCTTACATCAGTCAGAATGGCTAAGATCAAAAACTCAGGTGATGGCAGATGCTGGTGACGATGTTGAGAAAGAGGAACACTCCTCCATTGTTGGTGGGATTCCAAACTGGTAAAAGCACTGTGGACTCAGTCTGGAGGTTATTCAGAAAATTAGACACTCCACTACCTGAGGACCCAGCTATACCTCTACTGGGCATATACCCAAAAGATGCTCCAACATACAACAAAGACACATGCTCCACTATGTTCATAGCAGCCTTATTTGTAATAGCCAGAAGCTGGAAAGAGCCCAGATGCCCTTCAACAGAGGAATGATACAGAAAACGTAGTACAATTACATAATGGAGTACTACTCAGCTATCAAAAACAATGACTGCGTGAAATTCATAGGCAAATAGAATGAACTAGAAAATATCATCCTGAGTTAGGTAACCCAATCACAGAAAAACACACATAGTATGCATTCACTGATAAGTGGATATTAGCACAAAAGCTCGAATTACCCAAGACACAATCCACAGACCACAAGAAACTCAAGAAGGATGACCAAAATGCATTTGCTTCACTCCTTCTTAAAAGAGGGAACAAAACTATCCATAGAAAGGGATGTGGAGGCATAGTTTGGAGCAGAGACTGGAGGAATTCAGAACCTTCCCTACATGTGGACCATATATTTGCAGCCCCCAAAAGTAGATAGGTTTGATAAAGCTAAGAAGTACATGCTGACAGGAACCGGATATAGATGTCTCCTAAGAGAGACAGCCAGAGCATGTCAAATACAGAGGCGAATGCTAGCAGTAAACCACTGAATTGAGAATGGGACCCCTGTTGGAGGAATCAGAGAAAGAATTGAAACAGCCAAAGGGGCTTGCAACCCCACAAGAACAACAATGGGGACCAACCAGAGTTCCCAGGGGCTAAACCACTACCCAAAGACTGTACAGGACTGCATATGTAGCAGAGAATGGCTTTGTTGGGCATCAATGGAAGGAGAAGCCCTTGTTCCTGCCAAGGCTGGACCCCCAGTGTAGGGGACTGTTGGTAGGATGAGAAGGGGGAGGGTTGATGGGTAGGTGAACACCCTTTTAGAAGGGGCAGGAGGATGGGATAGAGGTCTAATGTCAGGGAAATTGGGAAAGGGAATAACATTAGAATTGTAAATTAATAAAATCCAATAACAAAAAAGGAAAAAATAGGCAGCTAGATGTGAGAAAGATGTATTCAGGGAACACATAGACAGCCTTAAACATGTTAGGACTAGATAGGGCCGTGTGTTTGCTTTCTGTAATTGGGTGCCTTGCAGAGCATTATTTTGCATTTACTCAATATCCTCACTGAGTTTGTGCCTACATTTGCCATTTACTGACAGATAATGAGATCTCCCAAGATATTATTTCATATTTCATATCTCTCTTGATTTATTTCATATGTCTAAGTTCTATTTTTGGTTATATGTCAAAAGTAGAAATGTAGACAATGTTGTCACGCTTTCCTTGTGACATAACCTGAAGTATAACCAAGATGTACTTGATAACAAAAAGAAGGAAATAAAGGAGTTGAAGGTCGACCTCCTAGCTCAACCTACTAGAGATGTTGAAATTTTCCTATTCCTCAAGAGCTCTTCACTACCACAGGCTGATGACAGGGAGGTATTGTGCGATTCTCAAGCTCTTATTAGTTTTGATGACTAAGCACTCAAGATCACTTCCCAAATGAAGGAACTTCCTGATACACTCACATTAGTTCAGCCCATCTTTTCCTCACATTGAGTGATTGAAAATATTTCCTCTGTGCATTAACAGTTCCTCATAAGAGCGACCCAAATAGGTAGATTTAACACATTGATCCTCACAATCGAAACAAAATGCATCAGATTAAAAATGCATCAGATTACAAAGTTGTTAATATTGTATTAGTGTCCTATTATGGAAAATAATTTTAAAACATTTCCTGTTGATGTAATTTAACTGAGTGAACTTAGATTTGAATTTTTTATTTCTCCCACCCTGCATACTTTGTTGTATCTCCCCTCTCTCTGCCTAACTGAACAACAGAGAAAGCTTCATACAGTGAAAGAATTAGAGATACTTTACAGTTGATATCAAATACAACTGTATTGATACAGTTTATATCAAATTATATATATATATATAATTTTATATCTATTATGTTTAAAAGATTCATGTTTTCCCAACTTGCATCATCTGCAGATGATGAATGCTCATGAAGTCCACAAGTGAAAACACAGCCTTGATGTTTGAACTTGACATCAGCTAAATAGTCTTTGTTCATTGATGATTATTAGGTCATGTCTACTCAAAAATTTTAAGCAATACAGGAAAGTGAAACAGTTTTATTTAACAAAAAATAATATTAATAAAATAGAAAATGCATTAAAATAAAATAGAAAAGAAAATTCAATAGAAATTGAAGTATTGAAGTGTTGGTAGAACTGAGAGGAGTTGAGGAAAGGAGTAGAAAGTAAATTTGATCAAAAGTCTCTATTAATTAATAATTTTTAAAAATAATTAATCATTTTTTAAAATATTTCTCTACCCTGTGAGAATATCCCCTCTTCTAAGCTCAGTTATATCTTATGTTAATATCACTATTAGGATAACGCAAAGAAACTATTTTGAGATTTCATCCTACCCCTGTTAGAATGGCTAAGAACATTAATCAAGTGACTGTCCACTCCAACAAGTATGTGAAGTGAGGGGGAATGTCCTCCACTGCAAGAGGAAGAGCAAACTGGTACAGCTTCTGTGAAAATGAGCATGGTGGTTTCCAAGGGAGGTGGGACTCAAACTGCTGCAAGATCTAGCTATACAACTCTTGAGCATATACTCCTGACACACTTCTTCCTTCCACAGAGATGTTTGCGCAACCATATTCATTGCTGCTGTATTTAAAATAGCTAGAAATTGGAAACAACTTAGATGTTTCTGAGAAGAAGAATGAATAAAAAAATTAAAGTACATTAAACGATGGACTCAGCCATAGAAACAAAAATGAAAATTTTAAATTCACAGGTAAATAGATGGAATTACAAAAACATCATCAAAGTGAGGTAACCCACACCCAGAAATGTTATAGTTGCTAAAGTTATAATGTTATAAAGTTATAATGTTATAGTTGTTAAAGTTGCTTATAAGTGGATAGTAGTTGTTAAGTCAAAGATAACCAACCTAAAATACATAGAATCAAAGAGGGCAGGCATAATGTAAGGGACTAGAGGGCAGAGATACATCTTGTTAGGAACAGAAAAAGGAATGGATAGTTTTAGGTCATTGGGGATGGCTCAAAGAAGATGATCAAGTTGTTAAGAGGGGGTAAGAGTGGAAGGTGGAAGGGAATACAGGGAAAGATCTAAGATTAAGGACCATTTAAGATTTAGTATGGAAAGTTAATACAGTAGAAGTTTCCTAAAATATATGCATATGAACATATATAAAAACAATTTAAATGAAATAACCAAATAATTGGGTTGGGGGAGACAGAGTCCCAACTGTCCATATCTTGTCACCAAATAAAACTTCTCATCCTGGGTTATGTTATATCTAATTAAGTTGTTGGTAAGTTGTTGGGCAAACAGGTCACAATGGAATTAAGAAACCATGGAATAACAACCAAATTAGATGTCTCTGTTAAACTGACCCATATGAAAAGGAGGCTGAAAGAATGTAAGGGCAAGAAATGATGGAGACCACGAAGTAAAAAAGGTCCTATAAATAAAGGTGATCAATGATGAAATCACAGAGACTGAGAAATGTACAGGGCCTACACAGGCTTGAACCAGGTCCTCCCTGTATATATTATGACTTTCAGTGTACTGATTTAATAGTATTCCTGAGTGTACTTATGAGGAGCTCTCTGATTCTTGTACCTTCTCTTGGTCTCTATTTATTCTGCTTGTTTGTCTTGTGTAAATGCAATGTGTTAGTTTTTGTTTTATCTTAGTATACTTTATAGTATTATATTATATATTTATTATCCATTTGTTTTCTGATGAAAGAAAGAAAGGGTGTTCAGTAGAAAGGAACTGGGAGGTGAAGAAGGTTTAGAAAACTATGATCAGGATATATTATGTGAAAAATGAATTTCCAATAAACATTTTAAAAATAAAATAATTAAAATTAAAATAAAGAGGACATGAATTGTGCGGGAATAGGGTGAGGGTTGATGGATCCTGGGATGGGTTGTAGGAGATAAAGGGAGTGATTTTGACCAGAATATGTTATGTGAAATTCTCTATGAATTAATAGAATAGTTTTAAAAATAATTTCTCCTCCTTTAATGACATTTTCTGTTCTGAATTCTAGAGGGTCTAATGTTAATATTGCCCTTCTAAAATGTTGTTCGAATGTTCCTCAATTTTAATTATATTATATCTTTACTTAATTGCATGAACATATAACATGAACTGAAAATTATATATATATATATATATATACACATATACATATATACACATTGGGGCTTAATATCTTCATTACTTTGACAAAATTCTTAATAGTTTTTTTATTCCTATTTTTTTCTCATTCCTTTTACAGTTACTAACTGTAACTTGGAGCTACTGAGGCATTAGGGCTCATTTAATGACTAGATGACACAAAGGACACTGGGTAAATAGTCTAGAATATTAAGAAAAAGTCTCCTCATTGTCCAACTTAGCGGTATCAGTTCTCTACCACCATTGGCACTCATTAAGATGTGCTGTCCTGCCTATGTGTAGAAAACATGATGAACCTGGCTAACAATAGGCTGGAATTCCAAAACTCAAAGAAAATAGAAATGGTCTCTTTACAGACTAGATCTCCAGTATTTGTTAAAGTAGTAGAGAACTATTAAACATAGCCCTTGAGAGTGCATTTGGCTTTGTTTTCATAGTCTTTTATCAATATTCAAGATAGTTCTATAGATGACGGTTCTTCTGCCTTCCTCCCTTCCAATAGCTAATTTTTGTATTGGGTTCTTCTCATGGTCCAGAGACTAATAATAAGACTTATGTAAGACAGTTCTCCTTCCTTATAAGTAATGTCTAAAAGGAATAGAAAATATTCAACACTACAATACATTGAGTGGGAGAAACAGAAAAGAGACAAAGAAGGAAAAATATTCAGGCATAGTGGCTCAGAGCAGTAATCCTCATACTTAGCATACTGAGGCAGGAGGACCACTGAGATCAGGAGGTTTACTAACTGCCACTAATAAACTTGCTGAGCAAGAAATTATTATCCCACTCCCTAAAAACAAACAAACAAAAACAACAAAAAAAAGTATGAAACCGAGAAAGGGGATAACATTTGAAAAGTAAATAGACAAAGTAACCAATGAAAAAGCAATAAATGTAGGAATGCAAAAATAAATTATGAATATGATGCATGATGAAAAGAAAAGACATCCACAATAAAAAACTTTTAATACACTAATAAAAGAACATGGTGTGGCTGGCTATTCCTTGAGAGGTTCTGCCAGCACCTGACCCATGCAGATGTGGTTGCTTGGAGCCAACCATCAGACTGAGCTCATGGATCCCAGTGGGGGAGTTGGCAGAAGAACTGGAGAAGTGGAGGGGGATACAACCCAATCGAAAGAACAATGTTGGCTGACCAGACCACCCAGTACTCGGAGGGACTAGACTACCAACCAAGGATTTTACAGGGAGGGATCAATGGCTCCAATTACATATGTAGCAGAGGGCGGCCTTGTCTGACATCATTGGGAGGGGAGGCCATTGGTCCTTTGGAAGTTTGATGCCCCAGTAGTGGATACTGGAGTGGTTTGGCAGAAGGGGATAGGTGGATGGGTAGAGGCAAAGGAGAGGGTAAAGAGGGCGGATGTGGAATGGGGGGGTTTGTGGAGGGGTATCCAGGATGTGGGAAATCTTTTGAGATGTAAAGGAATGGTTAATATAGAAAAAGAAAAACAGCTTGGCATTACCAACACCAATGCAGTTATATCCTTGGTATAGAAAATATGCAGAGAAGTGATTTTTTGTTCTGTTCATCATCAAAATTTGTACTGCCTTCAGGAATTCTTATGCTATAGCTGTCATGCTTATTATTACTTAGGCAGTTGTTCCAGGCTCTCCTGAATTATTACGTGGTTTTGAAGAAGGTATGTTGTGCTTCAAAATCATCTTTACTTTTAATTTTAATCATTTTTCTTTTCTCCATTATACCACCTGTACACGATTCATACTTATTCCAATAAAGACTATTCCTGCAGACAACCTTGTCTTAGCTTGGACATTATCACGATAAAAGGCGTACACATCAATAACAGATACATGCATTGTCATACATGCCAATACACATTTAAATATAAGCATTCATGCACAAGCATGCACACAGACAAACATGAATAAACACACACATGTGTACACATATGTGTGCAGACATCACTAAACATATATGTAAACACATGAACATCAACATGTGCAGATATGAGTGTGAACATATACACATACAAGTCCCTTATATCCTTTATGTAGCAGTCAGTGTTTCTTTTAAAACTACATAGCAGATTGTATTATTTTCGATAATTTTTTGCATAAAATAATCCAAAACTTGTAAGATCTTTCCTTCACAATACAAATGAAAGTCAAAAATATTGCAAGTGTCTCAACTCTTTTCAACTTGAGCTGATGTTCTCACCTCTGTTAGTCACCTCTCTGGTCTTCAACTACTTTAGATGCTTTAATATTTGACATTGTCTAGGGACAGAGCTGCCCCGGGGATACTTATATTTGATTTTCTTAACAAATGTTATATCTGTCATGTCTGGG
The DNA here is from genome assembly GCF_011064425.1 of Rattus rattus. Classification (NCBI taxonomy): domain Eukaryota; kingdom Metazoa; phylum Chordata; class Mammalia; order Rodentia; family Muridae; genus Rattus; species Rattus rattus. The sequence goes on along the minus strand of NC_046164.1, from coordinate 83,424,697 downwards.
AATCTTGTGCTGTCCTACATCTGTCCCTTTACTCAGATGTCCTCTGGGTTCAAATCAGGTGTTTCCCTGAATGCCTGAACACAGGCACACTTCATTGTCTTCTAACCCTTTCATTGCTGGTCCTTAAGATGTGATAATTAGCAGAGGGAATATTACTTGTTTATTTCTGTTTCTCTAGCTCTTTGAACATAGCTTCTTAGGATGAGGTGCCTGTTAAATATTTGCTAAAGGTGTGAATTAGTTCCAATTTAGTGCATCACAGCCTGACATGCACTAAGCCTGGAAGGTGTTGCTTTTCACACTGTTAGAACATTGAGATTCTCTTGCCACTGTGCAGCTGATGTTTCCTTGTACGCCTTGTCATTCCAGAAAGCTCTCCTCCTTAGTAACAGAGAAACAAAGAAATGCTTGAAACTCTGTTAGAATGGCCAAGCTGAAGTTAATTTCCTTCTTGTTAGAGAAGTCTACCCCTTACCCTTTTGTTACTCTGTGGGAATTACTTTCCTCTGTGTACAATTGTTGCCTGCGTGTGTCTTGCTTTAAATCTTTCTACTTTTGTGATTCAAAAGATTATTTAAGTAGTAGAAATCATATATCATTAAGAAATGCAGACTAACAATGGACACTGCCTAATGTTCCAGTATTTTAGCAAATTAATCCACTGTATCATCCTAGCATCCCACTGGGTAATTACTTACAATTAAATTGAAATCCTAAAGACTGAAATGAGTTTGAAATCATGGGGTAGATGTGGTTAAACTCTTTGTGTACATATACATTGGGGTGCGTGTGTGTGTGTGTGTGTGTGTGTGTGTGTGTGTGTGTGTGTGTTTGAATCCCTCTTTGCTTCTTGTTTGTTTTGATGTATTGTCTAAGAGTCTCATGATGTAGCCTAGTGATTCCTGGAACTGGCAATCATCCCGAATCAACAGCCTGAGCACAAGTGCTATAACAATGTACACACGTAACCTTTTGGGAGAAAGAATATGTATTAGTGAGCCCCTCCCTTTTTTGATATCTTGATATTGGTAATGTTTCTCCTGTTTCTCCTGTCTCTACAACCATATGGGCTACATTTACATCAGAATGCAACCACAACTTAAAAGAAAAATACTTGCCTGCTAGTGTGGAATAAAATCAGATAAAAATTATTATCCCAGGAAAACTATTTTACACATACGAACTAGGATACTTCTTCTCAGTGCTCATGACCAGAACTGAATCTCTCAAAGAGCACACACCATTTAGGTTTCTTTGATAAGTTTGAGGCATTACCAAGAAATTTAAATTCCCATCAGTTATTGTGTTTGTTCTTTTCTGAAAACAGGACAAGGGCGTTTTATATATATATATTCTAAGTGTACTCATATCTTTTCCAAAACCAACCATCTAAATCATGTGAATTGTCAGGGAGCAGATGAATAACATCTTCAAAAATTTCAGACTTTGCCTTTTTTTCCCTATTTTTTGTTATTATTTGTGAGATAAGATCTTGTTATGTTGCTGACATTGGCCTCATACTATCGTCCTGTCTCAACTTCCTGACATTTAGGGTAGGTGTCACAATGCATAACTAAAATAGTTTCTTTTTAAGTATACTTAAGCCACACAAGCTCAGAAGCTTATATTAATTTCCTTTAGTATAAAAATTATATATAATAAAATACAGTGAGAATGTTTGTTTATATTCTTGTGTTTGTTCAGAACAATTTGTGTACATGTGTGTGTACACATACATAGTATGTAAAAACATATCAAAGGTCATTCTGTGTATTCTGTGTATGGTGTATATGAGTGTGTGTGTCTATGGTACTCACATAAACAAAACTATTTAAAACCATAAATATTATGCAAAGTCCTATATTCATGCACATAGATACTTATGTAATATATGTATATTTCAGATGAATTATAAGCAAGGCATAATGAATATATGCAATAATTTTTTCCTCTCTTCTCCAGATTCATCCCTATTTCAGCATTCTATGATAAATGCTGAATAATAATCATGGTGAATCTACCTAGAAGTACAAAACTATTTTACTTGGTTGCTAAATGGCAGCGTGAGTCTGGAAATACTTTCCTTCAGATGTGATGAATAAGGAGATGGGTATAGCAGTGTGGTATGTGGTTACCACACTCTCTAAGTGATGTCACAGAATAACGATGCTGAGAAACATTTTCATGATCATATTTTCAAGCGAGCACAGTTGCCAGGTGTTAAGGCAGTTTGTTGTCTTATGCTATTACATTGCCATATTTTATTTTGACTGATAAGTTTGCATACATTTGTGTCATAGCATGTGTTGTTTCAATATATGTTATCCAACATCTCAGCATTAACAGTTAATGTGTAGTATGTATGTATGTATGTATGTATGTATGTATGTATGTATGAATGAATGTATTGCTAAAACTGAAAGATAAGGTTGAGAGTTCTCTGAACCTAGCAAATATGAACTGGCTTTGAATGTCTCCTGCGCTTTTCTGCCAGACTTTAGTCCTGTCAATGAGACAAATGTATTTCTGTCTCTCTCCATCTGTTCTGAACTCCTCACTGTCAGTCAGCAATGTGTTCCTGGGTGTGGTTGCACCTTCCGTTCCCATTGTTGGAGCATCCTTCCAGATGGCAAATGACTAGTTGGCTTTCTTTGAAAATATCTGTAAAATTGTTTTATCCTCTCTGGTAATGAATAATATCTTTGATTACAATGGCTTCCTATAACATTGTCTTCTATTAACCAAAACATTGCTCCAATATTTAACTGATTTACGAGGCGATAATGTCTCAATTTATTTTATTTTATTTTTTTCTTTTTTGCTGAAGTATAAGATGTTGGATTAACTTGCATGGCACTCGAGAAATAATATTTTCCCCAAGTAATTTATTTTATATTCTATTTTTAACTGTGCTGTATATTGCAACTTCTAACAAAACAAAATACACAACACAAAACAAGAAGTATCAACACCAAAATGATTTCTCACTGGTTTGCTTGTCTATTTGTATGATAATGTAGTGCTTTGTCAATAAAGACACACACACAATTCTATGCTTTTATGGAGAAATTTTTACTTGTAGGCATTTTTGAGCAAGTTGTGTAACTATATGGATGGAGATATTTAAATTCTCTAAGAAGTTTATTAATTTTATTGTTGTAGAGTGTAATCCCTAAGAGTTTTAATATCACCTGTTCCTGTCTCATACCTTGGCTTTGTAATTAAAGGGCTCTGAGTGAGCTTAGTGAGTAATATGAATGGCACATTCAACATGTCATTTATAGCTATAAACAATGCATTGTGGCCCTCTATTTTAATACAAATCATCTCACTAAATTTTAAGTTAGATTCTAGAGAACAAAGTCCAGTACTGTGACTGTTATATTAGTCCTGAGTGATGTATACACCACTGAGGAATGTTTAGTTCTCACTGAATCAGATAGAATAGAAAAGTGAACCCGTGATGGGTTCCTTCCTCTTCTGTAGATGCCAGGTCACTGTTTCCTTGATATTCTCCTTGATGTTCTATTGTACTCTATGCAAGCCTCATTATCATCTGCAAGGTATGCTGAAGAAAATGAAGAACAGCTTGTAGATATTTCAGCCTGGAAAAGTTCAAGTCCATCCCCTCGCTGGACTTGGAAACTTCAACGCACTGATAAAGAACAGCCTGGGAAGAAAGCAAACAAGCAAAACATGCAGATATGAAGAAGAGCCCACCTAGGTGCAGATGTCACAGCTCGGTCAGTGAGGAAAGAGAGGACAGTGTCAGGAATGTGAGTACCTTGATATTATACAAAACAAGTGACTCAGAGCCCCCAGGTAAGCACAGGCATCCTGCAGGTTCTGCTCTATCCCTGTCCCATTAAACATGGAGGGATACCTAGTCCAGTAAAGATATAATTATTCTTTCCATTTCCTTCTCTTTTAACTCCTCCCCACTTAGAGTGTGTCTATGTGTCTAAACGTGTGTGTGTATATGTGTGCATACGTGTTTGTGTGTGTGTGTATGTGTGTGTGTGTGTGTGTGTGTGTATCCCCTTTCTTCAAAAGGTGAGGTTTTCAGTTTCTCTGCTAGTCTTTTTCATTCCTTCCTGCCTGACAGCTTTGCTTATGAGGCATCTGATCTGTATTTTCCAAGATCTTGATTCTGTCACTTTCTCTCACTTCCCCTTGGTTATTATTCTAGGACCCACTCCATCTCACAAAAGGGACTTGCTGGATCTCAGAGACTACCCACTGCTCAGTCCTGACTTCTATAACAACAAAAATCAAGGAGGATAAGAAAGTGAATTTCTGTAACTCAAGGTCAGCCTGGTCTATATATAGTGAGCCATAGGCAAGGCAAAGTAACATAATGAGTCCCTATCTAAAAGATATATATATATATATATATATATATATATATACATCATATAAATATTCCAACACACCATGTAGATACACATAAAATGCACACATATGGATATATACATATATATACACATATTTACATATTCACATATAAATACACACACAGATATACACACAAATCATAGTCTTAGTGATTTATTTCTGTGAAGAGACACCATGATCACAGCAATTCTTAGAAAAGAAAACATTTAATTGGGCCTAGTTTATAGTTTCAGAGGTTTAGTTCATTTTCACGAAGGTCAGGAGCATGGTTTTTGAGAAGTAATTGGGAGGTTTTTACTTTTAATTTTTTATTAGATATATTTATTACTTACATTTCAAATGGTCTTCCCCTTCCCAGTTTCCTGTCCATAAACCCCTATTCCCTTCCCTCCCTCTGCCCCTCCTCCTCTCCCATTCAGGTATTCCCCCTATACATCTCCTTTACTGCCACCCTCCCCATATTCCCCTGCGCTGGGGGTCCAACCCAGGGGAAGGGGTTTCCCCTTCCACTGGTGCCTCAACAAGGCTCTTCTCTGCTACATATGCATTTGTAGCCCTGGTTCAGTCCAAGTATAGTCTTCCCAAGTAGTGGTTTAGTCCCTGGAAGCTCTGGTTGGTTGGCATTGTTGTTTTTATGGGTTTGCAAGCTCCTTCAACTCCTTCAATCTTTCCTCTAATTTCCCCCAAGGGGGTCCTGTTCTCGGTTCAGTGGTTTGCTGCTAGCATTGACCTCTGTATTAGACATCCTCTGGATGTGTCTCTCAGGAGAGATCTTTATCCAGTCCCTTTCAGCATGCATTTTTAAGCTTCATCAATCTTATCTAGATTTGGTGGCTGTATGTGTGTGTGTGTGTGTGTGTATATATGGGTCACATGTGGAGCAGGCTCTGAATGGCCATTCTTTGAGGCACTACTCTAAACTTTGCTTCCACACCCCCTCCTATGGATATTTTTCCCCTTTTAAGAAAGAGTGGGAGCATCCACATTTTGGTCATCCTTCTTGAGCTTCCTGTGGTCTGTGGATTGCATCTTGGGTAATTTGAGCTATTTGGCTAATATCCACTTATCAATGAGTGCATACTAAGTGTGCTTTTTTTGTGTGATTGGGTTACCTCACTCAGGATGATATTTTCTAGTTCATTCAATTTGCCCATGAATTTCATGAAGTCATTGTTTTTGATAGCTGAGTAGTACCCCATTGTGTAGATGTACCACATTTTTTTGTATCCATTTTTCTATTGAATGATATCTGGGTTCTTTCCAGCTTCTGGCTATTATGAATAAGGCAGTTATGAACATAGTGGAGCATCTGTTCTAGTTATATGTTGGAGCATCTTTTGGCTATATGCTCAGGAGTGGTATATATGCGTCATCAGGTAGTACTATGCCCATTTTTCTGAGGAACCACCAGACTGATTTCCAGAGTAGATGCACCAGCTTGCAATCCTACCAAAAGGAGGACTGTTGTCTTTTGTCCCCATCCTCGCCAGCATCTGCTGTCACCTGAGTTTTTGATCTTAGCCATTCTGACTGGTGTAGGATGAAATCTCAGGGTTGTTTTGATTTGCATTTCCCTGATGACTAAGGATGTTGAACATTTCTTTACATACATCTCATGCATTTGATATTCCTCAGCTGAGAATTCTTTGTACTCCATTTTTAATAGGGTTATTTGGTTCTCTGAAGTCTAACTTCTTGCATTCTTTGCATATATTAGATATTAACTCTCTATCGGATGTAGGATTGGTAAAGATTTCTTCCCAATCAGTTGGTTGCTCTTTTGTTTTATTGACAGTGTCCTTTGCCTTACAGAAGCTTTGCAATTTTATTTGCAAAGCTTTGAAATTTGTCTATTGTTGATATTAGAGCATATATCATAGGTATTATGTTCAGGAACTTTTACCCTGTGCCGATGGTATTTGAGGCTCTTCCCCACACTCTCCTCTCTTAGTTTCAGTGTATCTGGTTTTATATGTAGGTACTTGATCTGCTTGAACACGAGATTTGTATGAGGAGATTAGAATGGGACAATTTGCATTCTTCTGCACCCTGACCTCCAGTTGAACCAACACCATTAGTTGAAAAGGCTGTCTATTTGCACTGGATGGTTTTAGCTCCTTCAGCAATGATCAAGTGACCATAGATGTGGTGGGAAGGTTCATTTCTGTGTCTTCAATTCTCTTACATTGATCTACCTGCCTGTCTGTTTTAATTCCATGCAGTTTTTATTACATTTGCTCTGTAATACAGCTTGAGATCAGGGATACTTATTCCCCAAGAAGTTCTTTTATTGTTGAGAATAGTTTCACTCTCCTGGGATTTATTAATATTCCAAATGAATTTGAAAATTGGTCTTTCTATGTCTATGAAGAATTGACTTGAAATTTTGATTGGGATTACCTTGAATTTGTAGATTGCTTTCAGCAATATGGCCATTTTTACAACAGTAATCCTACCAATCCATGAGCATGGGAGGTCTTTCCATCTTCTGATATCTTCTTCAGTGATTTGCAATTCTGGTCGTAGAGATTTTTCACTTGCTTGATTAAAGTCATACCAGTGTATTTTATATTACTTGTGACTATTGTGAAGAGCATTGTTTCCCTAATTTCTTTCTAAGCTTGTTTATCCTTTGAGTAGAGGAAGGCTAGTGATTTGTTTGAGTTAATTATATATCCAGCCACATTGCTGACGTTGTTTATCAGGTTTAAGATTTCTCTGGTGGGATTTTTGGGGTCACTTAATTATATCATATTATCTGCAAATAGTGATATTTTGACTTCATTCATATTTAAACATTTACAATCATATACAGTCTATTAGGCAGAGGCATATGTGTAAGGTTCACATTCCCTTGAATTCCCATATTCAAATTTGCCAACTCATGATCATCCAGTGATGTTTTCAGTATTCAATGTTAATAGGATCTAGAACCACAGGACAGAGCATCTTCTGAGTATACATGCGAGAGATGATCTATGTTGTGTAATTAAATTTGGATAACCCATCTTAGAGGAAATAGGTTTTGTAGTTTGATGTCATTATTCAGGTGAAGGAAGGCAGGTACAGGATAGAACGAGGTCTGTTATTGTATGAGAAGGAAGGATGGGTGGGAAAACAGTTTTAGAGAGGAAGAAGAGGACTTAGCAAAGAAGAAAAGCAGCTGAGAGAGCATGGAGGCAGATTCTTCTCTGTGCATAGTTACAGGTTGTTATGACTATTCTTAAGGGATGGATGTGTACAGGATTTTGTGTTGTCTAGATGGGCAAATTGTATCTTATCAATTGGATTAGTTATTGAGTGATGTGTTCTTTCATATGGTGACTTAATGCAGTACAAGAGAGAATATGGTGGCAGGACATACCCAGGACCCTCCAGGGAATTGAGATGTGTATGCCTGATGTGGTGGAAAAGAGCCAAGAGAGCTTTGGGTAAGGGTGGCTTGGCCTGACAGGGTGCTGCGTTTCAATGGCTGGCAGACAGCGGGTCAGAAAGTATTGGGGGCAGCATGGAGCAGCTGAGATAAATTATCACTTGTTCCACTAACCTGTCGGAACGGGAACTAGCAAAAACACAACCACCAGGATATGCACGGGAACTGGTTCTGCCTCTTTTTATTTTTTACTGCAGCAAGCTTCAATCTTTGTATTAAGTTGGAAGTGAAAAAAAAGGGGAAACAAACTGAGAACAAACATTTCTTGAGTACTGCTTCCTGACTGTGCGTACAAGGGACCTAGAACTATACAATCTTGTTCTTTCAAGCATACCTTAAATATATACTACCATTCTTAAGTTACTTTTGCAGAGTGTTTTGATACAGCATGAAAAAAGTAGCTAATATATGTACTGTTTCTATATGAAATTTCAATTTTAACTTCATACAGTATTAAGAGACAGTCTTTTTCAAAACATCACAGTACATCTTATATGTTCTTATATTCTGTTCCACAAAAGCTTTTGTATGGAGCTTAAAATTCTTAGGCTGGAAAATTGTGAGAAACAAAACCATGTTTTGGATACTATTTGGTTTTAAAGAAGGTAAAAAGTTTAACGTGGGGTGCACAGTCTAAACGGCAGTGAGACACAGTGTGTGTTTGTCAGACCTTTCTGTTTAGGGCCTACCCCTCAGAACACGTTTCCCTGCCTAAGTGATAGGACAGTTTAACTGCTTCCTGTCAGGTGGAGGCCGTTAAACTGTGGAAGCAGCACAGAATCTACTACTGAATTGGTTCTTTCTTATGTTTGACATCTCAATCCTTTGAAGGTATGTGTGATGGTCTTCAGAGCTTAAAATAAAATGGCCTTCACTATCACACATAGAACTTGTCTCATTAGAGTGCACAGAGTAACTTCCACAAGTCTAGGGAGAGCTAATTAAAACAGCAGCCCCTTGACTCCTCCACATATCAACAGAATTTATGTTGAATAACGAACTATCCAGGCAACACTAGTGTTTCTGTAAGAAACTTTAGGATATTAAAATGTTTCTATTACTTTTATTTAAAATTTATTTAACTAAGCTCAGAATTTTCCTCGGTATTTATTTTCCTTTAATATCTGTAACTTTTTAAAAGATTTTTACTTTATAGAACTCCATCTTCCCTCCTATCTTGATCTACTCCCTTTCTGTCTCTCATTAGAAAAGAACAGGGTTTTCAGAGACAATAACAAAACATAACAGAATGAAATACAATAGAAAAAACAAAATCAACATATCAAAAGTCACACAAAAGGCAAACCAACAGGAGAAAAAGTGTGTGTGTGTGTGTGTGTGTGTGTGTGTGTGTGTGTGTGTGTGTGTGTGTGTGTGTGTGTATGACCTGGGGCAGAATCCTGAAGAACCTGTGCTTGCTGCTTTAGTCTCTCTGATTTCATATGAGTTTTGCTCATTTAGTTTAGAGGACTTTCGTTTCTTTGTGTCCTCCATTCCCTCTGGCTCTTATGCTCCTTCTGACTTCTCTTCTCTGGGATTCCTTGAGTTCTCAGGGAAGGCATTTGTTGGAGGTGTCCCATTTAGAGATATGTGTTCCAAGGTCCCATATGAACTCACATCAGGGCCAACTTAAAGTCTGAAGACCCCTGAGTCTTTAATATTTAAAGAGACCAATGAAGATCCTACTTATAGAATAGATACCAACATATATCTTTAAGCAACGAAGTCCTAGTTTTCAGCTTCCCAGGTAAGCAAAGGTTGGGAAGAGGATTGGGGAAAATTCAGGGAGCTAGAACTGAAACGAATTTGAGTGATGGTATGGAAACTCAGTTCAGTGGAAGATATGAAGGCAATCCCTTTGGTCTCCAACTACTGAATGAGACTGAGACCCAGTTGGCCATCACTTGTCCCCAAATGAAGCTTCCAATAAGAGTGGGTTACATCAAGTTGAGATGTTCTCAAAAGTTTCAAGGAAATCCCCCAAACACCCAAACTGTTGCCAGGACAATAGATGGTCTCACAGAACAGACTTTAAGCTGCCTTGCTGAATACAACAGGAAGACAACTCATTGACTATAGAGAGGCCAACTCGATCCCTCCAGTGGCCCTCAGACTTAACCTTTGCCTTGAAGTAAGTTTCTGCTAGGTATTATTAAACTTATCCCACAAAAAGGATAGCATATTTCAAATGGCACTCTTATAACTCACTACCACCAACACAGGTAATCTTAGAAAGAAATTTTTCTTCTGGACATTAGTGTGAATCTGGTCTCATTTAAAAAAATTAGTATATTAATCAAAGTGCACTAAAGTCATTGTGTCACAAAGAATTGTTTAAGGGCGAGGTTTTCTCATTTATTCAGAAATAAAACTATTCCCTTAACATTAAAAAATCCAAATAAACATAGTAAAATTTACTCTCTCTACTCTGTGAATTCAGGTGTGGATAATTAATTCTCATTCTACTGGGTCTTGCGTTAGTAAGGCATTAGGAGAAAACATGCTGGAAATTGTGATTCAGTCCACCAGGCTCGGCCTATATACATCACAGTTTTGAAGCAGTCTTGTTAATGTACTTTTATCTACAGCATTAACAACAATGGACCATCACTACAAAACACATACTTTGTTTATATCTCTTACAATATTAGCAGCATACACTAAACTACATAAATATCTTATTAGAGATGAAGTATCAAATCTTTGTGCCCCTGCCAGGTTCTTTTGAGAAATTTCAACAAAAAACATATCCAAATGCGTGTTATTGTTGTGACTAGCGGCCATACTCCACTGTCACCACAGGATTTTGGATATGAGTCAGTATAGGAATCAGAGGTGTGTGCATCCTAAAAACAGGCATTTAATCAATGTGACAATGAATATTTTAAAATAAACCGAATCAGAGGAAACAGAAGACCCAGCCTGACATCTGTGGGACAGTTTTGTCAGCCTTGTCTTCAAAATATTTCCAAATACAGACAGAGATGAAGAACTTACATTCAATGTGAAACTCAAATCAACAAGCAAAATAGAATCAGAAATAATTAACTGTACATGTTGATGATACTTGCTAGCACATACAATTCTTTCTCTTTAGCTCATCCCAATGGAAAAATAATGTGAAAGATCTTATTCCACTCATGTACTTTTAAGTTTTATAGTAAGAACAATTTAAAATGGCGAATAAGGACACTAACCTATCCACAAAGCCTTTGATCCAAAATTTGTCCTGTCTACAAGAAATGCAGGGACAAAGATGGAGCAGAGACTGAAAGAATGGGCAACTAATAACTGACTGAACTTAAGACACAGCCCATGAAAAAGCACCAATCACGGGCATTGCTAATAATAGTTTGTTATGCTTCTAGACCAGAGCCTAGCATGAAGGCCCTCTGAGAGGCTCCATCCAGCAGCTGACTGAAACAGATGCAGACACTGTCACCCAAACTTTGGACTGAGCTAGGGACGTCTTATTGAGTAATTGGGGAAAAGATTGAAAGCTCCTAAGGAGATAGGAACTCTGTAGGGAGACCAATAGAGTCAACTAATTTGGACCCTAGGGTAACTCTCAGAGACTTAACCACCAGCTAAAGAGCACACACAGGCTAGACGTAGGACTCTGGCTCACGTGCAGCATCTCTGGCAGCAGATATGCATCTCTTTCTTCATGCGTGTACCCTAAAAACTGGAGCAGGGCTGTCCCTAAGGCTGTTGCCTTTCTGTGGTTACTGATTCCTAAATGGACTGCCCTGTTCTGCCTCAGTGGAAGGGGATGCATCTAGCCTGGCAGAAACTTGAAGTGCCAAGGTGGGGGGAGCATCTGTAGGGATCTCCCAACCCTCTCAGAGGAAAGGAGAGACGGGATAAGAAAGTGACTGTGGGGGTGGGCGGTAGTGATCAGGTTCTAAAGAGAAGAAGGAAAGAAAGAAAGAAAGAAAGAAAGGAAGGAAGGAAGGAAGGAAGGAAGGAAGGAAGGAAGGAAGGAAGAAAGAAAGAAAGGAAGGAAGGAAGGAAGGAAGGAAGGAAGGAAGGAAGGAAAAGAAAGAGAGAGAAAGAAGGAAAAGAAAGAAAGAAAAAGAGAGAAAGAAAGAAGGAAAAGGAAGAAAGAAAAAAGGAAAAGAAAGAAAGAAGAAAGTAAGAAAGAAAGAGAGAGAAAGAAGGGAAAGAAAGAAAGAAAAAGGAAAAGAAGAAAAGAAAGAAAGGAAGGAAAAGAAAGAGAGAAAAAAGGTTTTATAGTGTTCAATATTATTCCCTAATAGCAACATTTGATTTCAGCATTGTTAAACTGTGACTTCTTCAAAAATTGTAAAAATTTTCATCACAGGTTGCACAAGTATTAATAAGTATTTATGAGTATAATATATCAACTTTCCGAGTTCCTTAGTAATTGTTTTTCATCTGTTGTAGCTTACATCTGAAAATTTCTTTTTTTTTTTTTTTGTGAGCTACATTTGAAAATTTTATCGGCTCTTAGAATATGAATGTCCTTCTTTAGTACACTTTTATACTTAGAAGGCTTACAACATATTGAAAGTATTGTGAGAATAAAATATATGTTATCTTTTACTCCTTATACGAATGTAGATGAATAAACATATAATTTAAGCATATAAAAAGTAGAATGAAACATAAGAAATTAATGTTTTGATGCCTTTGAAGAGTCTACACTGTGCTGTTAAAAAGTCCATATAAATATCACATTATAAGCTAAATAATTATAAAAAGGTCCCCAGCTCCAAAAAAAAAAAAAAAGAACCAAGAAAAAGCAGATTTGTATATAAAATGTATCTCAAATATACTTAACAGATTATTAGTAATTAAATTACTATCTTATACTTAAGAAAATTAAAGTGAAAATAAACCTCCTTCATATAGTGCATATAACACATACAGTGCAAAGGCTCACTCAACTTCTTCAAGGCACACAGCCCAAAGTTGCCTTGACCCTCCCACCCTTTCTATTTTTCTCACTTAATTTTTCCTTAACTGAAGGGAAAATTAAGAAAGGTAATATCAATAAATTTGAGAAAAGTAAAGATAAATAAGTACATGAGAAAACCATGGAAGAAAGGGAAAAAAAAACAAATTATATACTCTATAGAGAAAAACCATATAATACCCAAATTTGGCAAAATTGCAAACATCAAATAATTTTGAACAGTTTTTGAGTGGTATGAAAATATTGCCTCTACATATCTGCATGTACTGAGACAGTCATAATAACTCTCTGACCAGGTGGTTATGTGCTGCCAGCCTTCTACATGTCAGTGATTAGTCTGACTTGTGTAAGCCTGTCAACCCTTTTGACTTCTATGGACTGTATCCTCCTCGGTATTCTGTACTTTTTTTTTTTTTTGGCTAATATACACTTATTAGAAAGTATATACCATGCATCTCCTTTTGGGTCTGAGTTACCTCACTCAAGCCCGAGGAAAAGGAGGTCCAATGACAGGCCCAAATTGGGATCCTGCTTAAGGGCAGGCCTCAAGGTCTCACACTATTACTAATGGGATGGTGCGCTTACAAACAAGGGTTTATCATGACTGCCCTCCGAATGGCACAACAAGCAGCTGAAAGAGTCAGATGCAGATACTTATACCCAACCAATGAATGGATAGATGCTGGTGACCCTTGTGATTGAATTAGAGAAAAGCTGGAAGAAACTGTGGAGGAGGGGGGTTACCCTAAAGGATGACCAGCAGTCTCAACTAATCTGAATCCTGAGATTGCTCAGTCCCTGAGCCACCAACCAGGCAGCATACACCAACGAGCTCATATAAAGTCCCCAACGCATATACAACAGAGGAGAGAAGATGCACCTAACCCTCAAGACACTTGAGGTCCCAGGAAGAAGAGAGGTCTGGTGGGGAGAGTGTGGGGCGCTGGGAACATCCTCTTGGAGAAGGGGGTGAGAAGTTATGGGATACAGAACAGTCAGAGGTTGGACCTGGAGTGGGATAAAGTCTGAACTGTGAAAAAGAAGCCTATTAGAGAACATTCTTCAGCGACTCATAATAAGATGTAGTTTATGTAGCAGGAAGAAAGGCACATGTTGAGAAAGTCTGGTCTTTGTTTTTAATTCACTTTGGGTTGCAACAGGAAAGGCTTAACATTCCTGGTTGAAGGTTGGGTCACTAGTAGTGCTTATATTCATTTGCACGTTAACCTCAATAATTCTCTGTAGAACCTGGAAATGATGTGAAAATTAAAATAAGACATCACTCTAGGAAGGATACTGTCTGTCTGTAAAGTCTTCCATGGAGGAATATATTCTCTCTCTCTCCCTCTCTCCCTCTCTCTCTCTCTTTCTCTCCTTCTCTCCTCTCTCTCTCTCTCTCTCTCTCTCTCTCTCTCTCTCTCTCTCTCTCTCCCCCCTCCCCCCACCCCATCCTCTGTTACAATTTGGGTTTTAATTTCAGTGGCAACACAAAAAGCTGTCCCACATCAGACAGTCCTTTGTAGGACAGAGTAGAATCAATAAACAGAAGGTAGATTATGAACCTATAGAAAAAGCTAGTATGAGATTCCCTGCTGGAGCTTGCTTACAGCCTGTCTAGCACCAGCACCCTTATGCTTTTTTTTGGAAATTGCAATGGCAAGAAAACTGTCCTTGAAGCAATGACAGTAACATTGTTACTAAACTATACTAATTTACCTTGTGTTGTTTTTCAAAACCAAAGCCTACCTATAAAAATGTGTCTTTATAAAACTTCACTAGTGAAGGTCATTATTTTTTTCTATCTAACTTTTAATTGGACCAGAGAGATTATTTAAGTGTTCCCTTTGATTATGTGTTAAATACCAAGACTTGTTGCCCTGTAGAAACAGAGGAATTGACATTCTCTTTCCGTACTTTCTTCAAGTCTTCAGATAAAGATAATTTCACTAATTTCTATCTAAAGAATGCTTCAAACCTTGGCTCTAGTGCTGTGGAAGTTGTTTTTAATCTATTAATATAGACGAATTAAATTAATCACAATTTTCAAGAAAATGATATGAAATCCATAGTTTTGATCAGAAAATAAAGAATCTCATTTTATTTTAAAAGACTGACATTAACTGTAAAAGAAAACCGAAAGTAAGAAAACAACAACAATAAACATCTATAACTGATGAGAGAATAAAGAACCTTTGCCAACATTGGGCATTTTAAACATTTTAGACTGTAAAATGTATGCCGCCTTTTCCCTCTTGATACTTGTTTCATTGTCTGTGTAGTCAATTGTTTATTTTTCAGCTTAAAAATTAGCTGTTTCACAAGTAAAATATCTTGAAGTTCTAGTAATCTGATATTAATGTAAACTTATTAACCAAAGCAAGCCACTTCTAACGATGCTAACAATAGATTCTGTGTTAAATGGTGAACAATTAAAGGTCTGAAAGCCAGGTGTTGAGTTACTCGATCCCATTAAACCAGAAAAAGTAAATCACTGGATTTTGTGACCCCTAAGGGAGAGGTATAAAAGTATTGGGTATGTTTTCTTGGATTTTGACTTAGCACTAAATCAGTAACTATTCAATTAAGATTAAACATTTTGATTGATATATATTTAGCTATAAAACCTGTGTTTAAAATGAAATATATATGCACCTAGAAAACATAATCATTATTTTAAAGTTCCAAATAAACTGACCTGCTTCAGAAATTGTAAGCACAGGCTAAATGGAAAATTCTGAAGCTTATTCCTCAGAAGCCATACCAGAAGGATCGTTTGCTTGGGTTCCTTTTTGCAAGTGACTGTGACTCCTTTATACATTTTCCCTGAAGAAAGACTTCCTCCTCTTGTTAGTGTTTGGTTATATTATCTTTTCATTTGGAAAAATGTATCCTAGAAGATTTGGGTGAGAATGTCATGAGTTAGAATGTTGGTATACTACTCCAATGCAGAAATTTTCGAATGGGCTTGAGCGAAGAGAAGAGACAGAGACAAGGACAATGCTGCACATGTCACCTGGAGCACCCTTATGATTCCTTTCTTGATGCCTTTGTGTGAATCCTGATCCTTGACCTCACTGTGAAAATGAGTGTCAGGCTTAGTCAATATGAATGAGAGTTGGAGTTATTAAAGGAAATTTGAACAATGAATTTTAAGCATCGAAAGTTAACAGACATTTAAAGGAAGGGGAAGATGGCTTACCAAGACTTAATATAAAATTGGATGAGTTGTCAAGCTGTTTTCTGTAAAGGCCTCTGAAGAAATTTAAATGAGATTACTTGGTGGTTCCTAAGGTGGGCCTCACTGGCTGGATTACATTGAAACAAGAATTTCTAGATCACAAGCAAGAGAAACTAAGGATACTGTTACTATAAACAAAAGTTTCCCGTTTAATTCAGAGATAGCACAGGAGAGTAAGGAAGGTCTCTCCAAAGTCTTATAAACTTAGGTCTTGAGCTTGGTCTACTGCTGTTTTACAGTTCATATTTAAAATTTCTATAGAAAAGAAAGGTTGCCATTCTGATGACAACCCTCATACCAAAAGATAATTGTTCTGCAGTCCCTTTTCATGTGGTGAGTTTTGGAGGACTCCTCAGTAAGAAACTACTTTTCTTTCCATACCCCTCTTCACTGCCCCCTCTCTCCTACCTCACTTACAGAATAACATTGGGATCTTCTCTTCCATGCCTTAGTTTCAATGACACCAGGACAGATGCAGCAGCCCCATGCTCATGATCCTTCCAATATTTATAATTCTGGATTCACTTTCATATATAGTTTTGGCAATATAGTTATTTATCTATGTGAAAGAGAAGGTTTAGGAGGGTCTTATAAGTACAGTACAGCCAAATAAATAATCAAATAAATGAATGAGTGAATGAATGAATGACAGATAGATAGATAGATAGATAGATAGATAGATAGATAGATAGATAGATGATAGACAGACAGATAGATGATAGATAGATGATAGACAATAGATAGATAGATAGACAGACAGACAGATGATAGATAGATCGATTTGAAGCCTGTACCTGTAAACTTATTGCAAATATTTCTAAGAATAACTTCTCCAGTTTGCTCAAGCCATGTTTCTTCAGAGAACGGATCAATAAAATGTCATGAGTTTGATGTTTGTGGTGCATCCAGGACTTGAATCAGGCCTCAATGGCTAGTATAAAGTTAATAGGATCACTACTCTCCCATCAGATGAGTTTGTATGTGAATACGGGATTGCTATTTCCTCTGAGTTGAAACATTCTCAGCTGGATGGAAGAAGAACACTCCAAAGACTCAGTTGGCTAATGTAAAGAAATTTTCAATATTAATTATGTCCCTTCCTAAGGCTATAAAAATTATTGCTAGGGTGAGAAGATCAGCCCATAGAGCTTACTCTAAGTTACCCTGCATGTAGAAGGAAACTCTTTTGTACTATGTGGAAGCATTACCTGTCAAATAAAATCTGATGGCTCCTTAGCTGAGGTAGGAAATAAAAGGTGGGGAGTTCTCACAGAATGATTGGGATTCTGGGAATCAAAGAGTGGAGATTCACCCAACTCTGAGGAAGCTGGACATATGAAACTGAGGAAAGGTGACCAATGATGTGGCAGACATTGACAAGAATAAATGTTGTATAAGTTACGAGCTATTCGGGGAGAGAAACAAAGTTTATGGCCTAAGCATTTATTCATAAATAATGAAACTTCAGAGCTGTTATTATGAGAAAAAAGAGGACAGGTAGAAAAGATTGCAGTTACATCAGAGAGCTTGAGACATGTAGTGTTCAGTCTGTTTCAGACCTCATGCTGTGTAAGATTTCTGGTGATAAAACTTCCTTTGTGTCACCTATGTTCATTTATGTAAACCATTGCCCATACTACTCTAATTATCCTCAATAAACTAACCGGTTCACAATGCTAGATTTTTTTTTGATTTATTATTGGGAACTGGGGTGGACAGTGGCAGTTTGATTATGCGTGGTCCAAGGGAAGTAACACTATTAAGAAGTGTAGCTTTGTTGGAGTAGCTGTGGTCTTATTGGCGAAGGTAAGTGTCTGGACTGGGCTTTAAGGTTCTATTTTCATGCTCTGTTCATTGCAGAAGAGAAAGCCTCCTCCTGGCTGCCTTCAAAACAGAGTCTTTGGCTCAAAATGCAAAACTTTCAGCTCTTTCAGCACCATGGCTGCCTGCAAGTCACATGCTTCCCACCATGGTGATAATGAACTGAACCTCTGAAACTGTAAGTTGGACCCAATTAAATGTTTTCCAAAAAGTTGCCTTGACATCTATTCAGAGCATTTAAAACCTTAACTAAGAAACCATCTACCTGGGGCAGAAAGAAATGTATTCACATCTCCCCAGTAAGATCTCGAAGAGCTTGAAGGAGCTCGAGACCCCTTATGAACAACAATGCCAAGCAACCAGAGCTTCCAGGGACTAAGCCACTACCTAAAGACTATACATGGACTGACCCTGGACTCTGGACTCTGACCTCATAGGTAGCAATGAATATCCTAGTAAGAGCACCAGTGGAAGGGGAAGCCCTTGGTCCTGCTAAGACTGAACCGCCAGTGAACGTGATTGTTGGGGGGAGGGCGGCAATGGGGGGAGGATGGGGAGGGGAACACCCATCAAGAAGGGGAGGGGGAGGGATTAGGGGGATGATTGCCCGGAAACCGGGAAAGGGAATAACACTTGAAATGTAAATAAGAAATACTCAAGTTAATAAAAAAAAAAGTGTCTTGAAAAAACAAAAGGACTTACAAACACATAGACTATATTAAAAGATCGAGGTATGCCACCCTAAACGTTTGGATTAATCATTTAAGATTCTGAAACTCTAAAAGAAAAAAATTTCTATTTTTCCATAATGTCAGTATATAGACGAATCTGTTGGGCATTTTCTTACTTAGTGATTGATGGGAAATGTAAAGTTAATTGTGGGTGATGCCAATGCAGGTCCTGGGTTCCATTTATAAAATAAGGAGGCTGAGTTAAGCAGTAAGCAGCAGCCTTTCAGAGCTTCTGCATTAACTCCTACATTTAGACTCCTACCCTGTTTTAGTTCCTGTTCTGACCACCTTCAATGATTAACTATTATAAAGAAACATGAGTCAAATATTCCCCTTTCTCCCTAAGTTGCTTTGGTCATGCTATTTTATTGAAGTAATAGATAGAAATCATAAATATATCTGCCTCAATGAAACCAGCTAAAAATTCTCCTCAAGTAGTTTTCTTTCTAATGCTTATTTAAAGATAGATAATAGGGGTTGGGGATTTAGCTCAGTGGTAGAGCGCTTGCCTAGGAAGCGCAAGGCCCTGGGTTCGATCCCAGCTCTGAAAAAAAGAACCAAAAAAAAAAAAAAAAGATAGATAATAGATAAGGCCCAGAAAGGAAAGAAAGGAAACACAAGAAGAAGGGTGGGGGAATGAAGGAGTAATGATGTAAGAGTAAAGGTGAGGGAAAAAAGCAATGAGCATGGATGAGTGATAAGGAGATACAGAAGGGAAGACGGGCTGCTGCCCGGCTTGTGATGGAGGAGGATGCACTGTTTCTTGTTACAGCCAAGAACAACATCTGACCTAAATGTCTGTGGGGCATTGCTGAGACTTCCTTTCTGTAGCACATATTCTCTACCGAACTCCACTTGGCCATCCCTATGGATTGGGTTAGTCCCCGCCTTGGCAGAGTTCTTAGTACTAAATCTAAGCATGTGCTGAATTTGTCTCTGAAAATTATCTTGTTCCAGCCCAGATCCATGCCAAATTCAAGTTGGCAGGAATCTTTCTCATAGATGATATTTTTTGTATGTTCCACAGCATAGGTGAATTCCTTTATGTCCTACAAACATCTTTCAATATTTGCTATTGCTCATTGACTAGGGATATGACACAGGCCAAATGCCCTCTTCTCGTGAAATTTGCATCCTCATTGATACCTGTGGTTTTGAACAGTTCTTGCCAATGTTTTTGTGCAGTGGAAGTTGATCAATTTCTGAAATAAGTGTCTGAATAATCAGATTTATATTAGACATTAGGTGGAATCTAGAGTTTAGAAAGTAAATCAATATTTTATTCAGAGATTTTTTCCATGATGTAATGCTGATCTCTTTATAATCTAAGTTATTTAAAACTCAGAACTACTATTCATTAACTTTCTCATTTTGTAGTTGAAAAGATTGATTTTTGAGCAACTCAGGAACTAACTGAAGTTAAAGGACAAATTTGTGTTCACCCATCAGTGAAGCTGGGCTATTGATGCAGTTAGCAGGGGCCTCTTTCTCCCTTGGCCATTTACTCTCTTATAATTTCTTTCTTTGTCAACTCTTAGCTGTATTCTTTATCTCTGCTTTTAAATAAGTATTTAAAATTTTTGCTCTTTTAAATTATTTCTCTAATTGTATAAAGTCAAGTAAACAGGCAGGATTAGTAAGCTTTTGTAAACCTAATAGTAGAGCAAAGAGTCTTTAGGCTAATTCTTGACTTTTCATTGAGTCTGGGTTTGATCTGGCCTTTGTCTTATTTTTCTTCACAGTGACTCCTAGCAAAGGCTGGATAAGGTTGAGGATAAGTCTTTGAGAAGAGAAAGAGTAGGACATCTTGACAGAAATATTTTTAAAAGAATATTTCCTGTTTGGTGATAGCTAAAATAAATTGTATCAAAGGTAGTACCAGTTGAAAGCTTTTATGAGGTTTTTGACAGATCATGTAATCAAATTCATCCAACTTATTTTCACCTTTCTAATAACATATTTGAGACACAGACTGTAATGATGACTATGTTGTGAACAATTGAAATATCATTTTCTCAGGGTATCATTTAAAACATTTACTCCCAATTTCTTTCATTACTGTAATATTTAACAAAGCTAGGACCAAGGCTCAATTGACTATAGAGCCTTGACAAAGAAAAAATATATAATTAAAAAATTTAAGCCCCAAATTGTGAACTGGAATTGGAGACAGTACGCTAGGAAAACTCCATATTTATTTTCTTCTGTTTATTTTGTTTGCTTTTGAGTCCCATCACATTAGCATCTCCATGTGTTGGGAGATGGAACAGAGGAATATTTTTTTTTTCTTACAAATAAACTGGGCTCAATTCCGAGCAACTCTGTTTCTGCAGACCCAGGGACTCAGTACTCTCTTCTACTCAGCTCAGCCTGTGTGCACACATGGTGTACAGACATAATACAAGTAAAGCACTCACAGTTACAAATTAAAGAAATAAATAAATCGAAAAAGTTAGATTTTTAAAACATTTAATAGTGTATCTTTTCTTAAAGCAAAACCAAAAATGTAGTATAAAGCACAAACTCAGTTCAAGCTTCTCTTTCTGCACAACAGTCTGTGAGTGGTTTGTACAACCCTTGTACAGAAGCAGAGCTAAGATTAATCCTTCCAAAAAGATATCTCACAATAAAAATTATCCAAATTCTAAGCATGAAATATTGTCTTCAACAAACTTACCATTTTGTTTATGTACCGAATATTATTACACAAGAATTTTAATTTAGTTGAATCAAATCAGTATTTATTTTAAAAGAAATAGATAAAATTACATAAAAAGGGGGTTGGGGATTTAGCTCAGTGGTAGAGCGCTTGCCTAGGAAGCGCAAGGCCCTGGGTTCGGTCCCCAGCTCCGAAAAAAAGAACCAAAAAAAAAAATTACATAAAAAGCCAATGTCTTGATATAATGAAGAAGCATTTTTCATAAATTTAGTGGAAAAAAATTTGGAAATTTTAAGTGTTTTCAAAAATGCATTAATCTAATTTATAGAATTATCTAAAGATATAGAAAATAAGAGCTTTATACAAATATTTTCAAAAACTGTTCTAAAGACAATAATTTTAAGCTCAGTTGTTCTGTCTTTGCCTTGAAATGAACTATCGGTAATCATCCTGAAATAGACCTATCATGACTGCCCTCCAAAAGACCCAACAAGCAGCTGAAATAGTCAGATGCAGATATGTGAACTCAGCCAATGAACAGAAGCTGCTGACCCCTCTGCTTGAATTAGGGAAAAACTGGAGAAAGCTGAAGAGGAGAGTAACCCTGTAAGAGGAACAGCAATCTTGATTAACCAGGACCCCTGAGATCTCCCACACACTGGATCACCAACCAGGCAGCATACACCAGCTGAGATGAGGCCTCCAACATGTATATATAGTGGAGGACTCCCGGGTCTGGGTTCAATCGGAGAAGATGCACCTAACCCTCAAGAGACTGGATGCCCCAGGAAGCTTAGAGTTCTGGTGGGGTGGGTGGGGTGGGGAAATCCTTGTGAAGACAGGGGGTACGGGGAGGAGGTATAGAATTTGGAACAGTCGGAGGAACCAGAAGGGGAATAAAATCTGAAGTGTAAAAATTAAATAAATAAATAAATAAATAAATAATAAATCATACATTTAATTATTTGATATAAGTATCACACTTTTACTGACAGCTCTTTTTGCTTAGCACACACCAATAAGCAACTTGAAAAAGCTGAGATCCAATGGAATTAGAGAATGAAAGATTGATTGGAATTGTTGGATTCGGCAAGCTAAAAGCCTATACATGTTAGCTTGTGAAGTAAGAATAAAATGAACCTTATGGCTTTTAATGTTAATATCAGAATATTTTTACAGTTAGCTCAATTTTAAAACAGCACTATTGGAAATAACAAATATTTTTTGAACACTTGACTTCAGAATGCACTAGATTTGAGGAGTATATTTATATAACTGACTGCCGAGTTCTTCACCCATATTTTTAACATTGAACTTGCTTGCTACTAACTTTCAAGTCTCCTTCTGTTGCTAAAGAAAAAAGTAGACGTATTTCCATGGGTCTTCTTCTCTAAGTCTTCCCACATAACTTTCTATAAGTGCCAAAAGCAGATGACTACACACAAACACACAAACAAAAAAGCACAAGATAAAATAGAGAATTGTGTTATTGGATAGAGACATCAAAATTCTCAATGGAATTCACATAAACTGAATTGAAGAACACATTGAGAAGACTATGTGCTATGGCCAAATGGATTTCATCTCAAGGAATCAAGATTAGTTCAATATAAATGAATTAGTAAATAAGATGTAACGTTATGAGCAGAGTTAAAAAATACAACATGTCATGAGTATAAATGACACAGAAAAGGCTTCTGACAAATGTCATCATATCTTTCTAAAAAAAATCCCTGAATAATCTAGGAGCAGAAGCAGATCTCAGGATAAAAAGGCTGTGAATGACAACCTGTAGCCAATGATTATAAAATATGGGAGATATAAGGACATTTTAAAATAAAATTTAGATAGCCATATCCATTTCTTTCTATTCTTATCCAATTGAATATGTGACTACTTAGCTAGAGCAATAATGTAAAAGAATGGAACAAAAATGATGAAATTATAAAAAAGAGAAATATAGTTATTCTGAATTTACATGACATGATCATGTACTTAAAGGACATAAATACTCCAACAGAAAAATTTTAGAACTGACAAACATTTTAAGCAAAATAGCATGATACAAAATCATATTATAAAGTCAATAGTATTTCTCTGTACTACTAATGAACTTGCTTACAAAGAAATCCCACTTACTATACTCTCAAAAAGTATTTACAGATAAAGATAACCAAGAAAGCAAAGAGGAATAGAAGGAAACTTTAATATATTGAAGAAATAATTTGAAGAAGACACTAGACAATAAAAAAGCTCCTCGTGATTTGAATAGGCATAACTCATGTTTCAAAAACTGGTTATTACCAAGATTTTCATTGTGGGATATATAGAAATAAAAACTCCCAAATGATGTGATTCACTGTACTAAAATTAGATAATTCAAAAATTCATGTGGAAATGAAAAACACCATATATATAGAGAGATATAGATATAGATATAGATATCTTAACTAGGCAGAAAAATACTGTTATAGATATCAAAATACTTGATCCAAATAATATTACAGAATCATTCTAACAAATATATCATGATATTGTTACAAAAATAGACTTGTTGACCAGAGGAATAGAATAGAGGACCTAGAAATTAGCTTGCACAATTATAACCATTTACATGTTGACAAAACAGTCAAAAGTCATTGTAGAAAAGCCAATATCGAGAAGAGACTGCACGCTGCACACAGTACTGACCCCAGAGGAAAACAAAAGCTATCTGGAACCCTGGTGCACGGAACCTCCCGGAAGGGGCGGCGCAGATCTTCCTGGCTGCTGAGGCCATGGAGAATAGGCAACACCTTTTGTGAACAAACTGAGCCTGGGACCACAGGTAAGACAAACTTTTCTGCTATAAACGACTTGCCTGGTGATCAGGTCACACAGAGGCGGAGTTCCTCTGGGGCCGGACACTTCGGTGTTTGGCCAGAGTCCTGACCAGCGGAGGATCCCTGCTTCAGCAGCTCTCTGCTCCCAGGCCCCTGAGGGGAGTTCTCCTGCCTGGTCGGGCGGGCACTCCTGAGGCAGCAGAGCGGAGGAGACCACCAACGCCCCACCCCTGCCCACATCCCCTGGCCCAGGAGGAAACTGTATACGCCCCTGGGCACCAGAGAGGAGGGCCCAGGAGCAGCAGATCCACTGCGCCTGAGACACCACACCTGAAGGACCACCAGGATAAAACAGTTCTCTGCACCCAATCCCGTGGGAGGGAGAGCTAAACTCAGAGAGGTGGACACGCCTGGGAAACCAGAAGAGACTGCACGCTGCACACAGTACTGACCCCAGAGGAAAACAAAAGCTATCTGGAACCCTGGTGCACGGAACCTCCTGGAAGGGGGCGGCTGAGATCTTCCTGGCTGCTGAGGCCGGAGAGCTCACAGGCAACACCCCATGAAAGCAAACTTGAGCCTGGGGGACCACAGGTAAGACAAACTTTTCTGCTACAAACGATTTGCCTGGTGAACTCAAGACACAGGCTCACAGGAACAGCTGAAGACCTGTAGAGAAGAAAACTACGCTACCCCGAAAGCAGAACACTCTGTCCCCATAACTGGCTGAAAGAAAACAGGAAAACAGGTCTACAGCACTCCTGAAACACAGGCTTATAAGACAGTCTAGCCACTGTCAGAAATAGCAGAAGTAACACTAGAGATAATCTGATGGCGAGAGGCA